>NW_009612430.1:28390-61297 GCF_000690535.1 Cariama cristata
CTGAGAGAATGAAAAGCTGGAAACTGAATTCCTGCATCCAGTGTTTTGGTTTCTTTAGAGTAGAGTATTCATTAAATCGTTATACAGCTGAATAGGAACTAAAACCCAGGGGCACCTATCCAAAATCTCTATTGCTAGTAAAATACTTGCTAAACATCAGCGATGTAGCTATCAAAGCAACAGAGCTCAGTTGTCTTGGCGTCTCTAATTCTGTTTTTTCTTGAGCCTCGCTTAGAAACAGAGCTCCTTATTTTACTCATGTAAAATAATACTGATCCGTAAATACTTGAAACAAACACTGAGATGATTTTAACTTTTACCTTTTGACTACCAGAGACTTAAGTGTTTGCAGCAGAAGAGTTAGGATTATCTCACCAAATAATTCCTACAGATTGTAAAGATGGTCATGTTCTCTTGAACAATGTCACTTGTACCTAGTCCTACCCAAATTCCCTTGAATTCATAGATCCTATAATCAGTGTTGCCAAATCAAGTTTCAATTTTTCTTTACAAACATGACCCAAATCGTATTAAAAAAAACCCCAAACAAACAAAAAAGCCCCTTTAATCAATATTTGAATCTGCACATTGATAATCAATTTTTCTAACTGTCAGTGTGGAAATACTGAAGGCCACAAATGCAAAGATGCAAATTTTAGAAGAATGAGAAGATATGGTTTTATTTTCAGCTGTGGAGTTAGCACGAGAGGTATGCTTGAACAGTTGCTATGACTTTAGAGAATTTTGGTTAAATGGTTAAATCTATACTGCTGAGTTATATCTCTGTAGCATCAGGAAAACAAACAGGTAACTGATTTCTGTCATATCTATACTTTTTATCATTAATGTATAATTCTTTTGTCCTTTAAAAGAACAATTTCATTCTTTGCAAAACTCTTCCTCCACCTTCCCCTGGGGCGATGTGTATTACAAATGCAGAAGTCTATTGCATATGAATATTATACATACAGTGAATGTAATTTTTGTGTGTTTGAATTTACTGCATTCTTCCCTGACCCTTCTGGTGGCAAATTTCCCGACATGCAGCTGAAGAGTGACCTTATGCAAGTTCTCCCTTGCCTGCAGCAGGGAACTATTTTAGTCTGTTTAGTCTGTTTTTTGTCTGCTTGTGAGATGCAGCGCTGAGGTTGAATACCTCTTTTGCTCCCTACCTCCGTGAGTCCTTCAGAACTACATACATATTACTGGTAACTGGTAGCATAAATGGCTCAGAAGTACAGGATTTGTCAGAAACTTATAATGGGTTCAGACTGTGAGGACATTTGGCACCTTTTGGGTGATCTATGTTAATAAAATCCCTAACTTGCCTAAAAAGATTACAGAAAGTCTTTTTCACCATTTTTGCTTTAAAATACTGCTATGCCATTTTTAAAATGCCCATTTCTAATTATAGGGCCAAAGCATTTTTCCTTCACAGGATTTTCTTCATTCTCTGGTCAATGCTACAACAACATTGCTCCCTCCTTCTGTGAAAAGGTGGGATTTTTTTCTTTGCAATTTAAGACACTTTCATCTCTTTTAACTTAAGCGGAATGTGGCATTTCATTTAACTGGCTATGTTCTATAACTTTTTCCATTTATGATACTCATTCCAGACTGACCAGACACAAACCCCTAAATTGTGTGACCGTGACAGAGCAGTTTAGTGGCACAGACAGAGCAGCAATACTCATTCAACTCAAGATTCAAGTTACATTATGTATAGCCAGAAGATACACTGGGGAGAAGAACTGAGGGTAGGCTTCATTTTAAGTGATGGTTGACTAATATTTAACTGCAGACAAATTGTAATGGAGCACTTACAGAAATATGCATGACATTTACATTAATGTCAACTGAATTCATCTTGATGAGTTCTGTTGCAATAAATTATGATTAATTTCTGATGAATTGGATATTTCTGTTTCTGTTTCAAAAATCTTAAAATTTCAAAGAGTTGTAACATTATTAGGTACTGCACGTGGCAGTGTGATTGGATTTCGGGGGACTTTGGAATCACGAGGTCATTCTGTTACACAGTGGTCTGAAAGTGCATTGTACTGTTCATTTTGTTTTCTGGTAACATCTGTGTCTGTCGATGCTGTTACTTAATATCAGGATTTGGGTTGGGAGAAGGCTTAGCTACCTCTGCTGTGACCCTGATGAAGTAAAACTGAAGTCAGTAGGGCAGAAGTAATTTCAAAATAGTTTAAATCTAACAACAGATAATGTTGCCAAAAAACTCCTAAGGGAGTGCATAACAGAGGGTTCACTTTTGGAAGTGATACAGGCAAGTAAGAGAGATCATGAACCTGGCTTCATTGGGCTATCTCACCACTGAAGACAAGCTTGGATTTCAAAGTTGCCTGAGCACAGGTGTGCCTTGC
This sequence comes from Cariama cristata, assembly GCF_000690535.1. Taxonomy (NCBI): domain Eukaryota; kingdom Metazoa; phylum Chordata; class Aves; order Cariamiformes; family Cariamidae; genus Cariama; species Cariama cristata. The sequence continues at coordinate 30,778 of NW_009612430.1, forward strand.
CATTTGAGTTGCCTGGGTATATCCTGCCTGGCCTTCAGATGCTGCTCAGGAGGGATCTAGGTCTTTTGCAGGTCTTGGACTGAACTTCTTTGGCTAGTGGCTGTAGAGTCAAACACCTCAAAGCAGGGTCCAAAATCTCAAGCTTGTTGAACAGGGAGCTGCTGTGAGCTAGCAAAGAGCAGCTGCATGAAATCACAGCTTCAGTCGTTGCTCAGGCTGCAAAGGAGTTGCATCCCTGTACTTGCAGTATGAGAGTGTAAGGCGGATGCTTTCTTTTGGGGAAAAGTGAAGGATAGCTATCCACCATCTCTTGTATGAAATAATCTACTGATCAGAGGAGCTATGTAGCTTAGTACCTCAATCATCATTGCGTTCTGCTTAAAGAAAACACAGGTACAGGAACCTGGGGTGGGCTCCTGTGCCCCAGCTGAGCACGTGCACCTCTTGGCTCTGCACTCACAGCCTGCTCTGCTGCTGTGACGGGGGGGTGTCTGCATGGCACTTGGGCAGGTCATGAAAGGGTCTTGGATCCCCCAAGGACGTGAGCCCAAACCTTTTTCCCAAATGCCATAACTATGCAGAAGGGCAGTGGGAGAGTTTCTCTACTCCCCCCATCCCCTCTATGGGGCTGGAATGAGAGATGATTTTGGGACTGATCCTGCTGCTGGATGGGAGGTCCACATGAGGAGTTCACATTTGAGCAAGGCTGTTCAGGTCCTTTAACAGGCTGAGATGGAGCCTCCATACCCTGACTCGCCTGTCGTACGTGCTCAGTTTTCAAGCCCTTTTGAAGTAGTTTTGGAGAGGCACAGAGTTGCCTGTCTATATATATCTGGCTGGGTTGGAGTTAATTCTCTTCAGAGCAGCCCGTATGGTGCTGTGCTTTGGATTTGTGGCCAGAACAGTGCTGCCAACATACCCATGTTTCGGGTATTTGAGCACAGCATCAAGGCTTTCTCTTTCTCTTGTTGTGCCCTCCCAGTGAGCAGGCTGGGGGTAGGCATAAGGTTGGGAGAGGACACAGCCAGGGCAGCTGACCCCAACTAACCAAAGGCATATCCCATACCATGTGACATCGTGCTCAGCAATAAAAACCAAGGGAGGGGTTTTTTGGAGGCAGCCACTGCTCAATGATTGCCTTCACACCACTTGTTTTGGTTTTTTTTCTTTCTCTTTCCTTCACTTACTAAACTATCTTTGTCTCAACCCACAAGTTTTCTCACTTTTGCTCTTCCATCTCTCCCCCATCCCATGGGGTGGAGGGAGCGAGCGGCTCCATGGGGCTTCGCTGCCGGCCAGGGTGAGCCCACCACATGCACACCGGCACGCAGAGCCGAAGGGAAGGGAGGGAGGAGTCATTTGACCTTTCAGCTGTCACAGAGGTTTCAGGATCACAGTTTTGATGCAGGCATATAAACATCATCTGGGTCAGAGGCAAAGACCTAACCACTTTTCTGAAATATGTCCCAGATACTGCCCTAATATGGAGCTTTTTTTTTTCCTTTTAATTTTTAAAGTCAGTTTTATGAATCAGTAATAAGATCTCATCCATGGAATCATTATACTCAGTGTTGTGATATTAGAAAAAAACTCCATAAAACAGATGCTGATATGATTAACATATTAAAACTACTACAGCTGTGGTCCTCCAAGTGTGTCATGTAGGAGGAGACTTGTTCTGTTTTTTTACCTAAAGTAAATGCTAGGAACATAATAAATGTTAAAGGCTCTATTCTCTTAGCATAATTATGTAACTGATCACTTGGAAAACTATTTAAAAATTATGACTGGCACAATTAATTTGCATTATTTTCTTCAAAAAAGAATGCTGTAGGTTTCCCTGGCAACCTTGAAAATGATATGTATAAACACACCAACCAATCAGCACATCAGTTCAAATAACCCCACAGAAACACAAATACAATGAACATTATTTAATTATTGTACTGGTTAAATGCAGATTTTAGAAATGTCAAATAGAAACATTTTCTTAGTGTCAAACTGCATTAAAGAGCTGCAAAATGCCAGACGTTTGCAAGTCCACATACAAAATAGTAAAAGATATTAAAACTAGTTTTATCAGGGAAACAGGTCCCCTGGTCAATGTGTTATGAATCCCACTTCTCTAGTACTGGTTAATATAGGTATTCAGGCTGACAATTAGGATATACAGAATGCACTTTTATTTGTATTACGGCCTCATCTCATTTGGAATTGCTGTAATGAATCCTAGCCAGGTGACTTTACACTGGATGGGAGAGATTAAAAAGAGAAAAAATTGTAAGCCATTGTGGCTGAAGAAAAGGATGGCACTATACTAAGGCATGTTTCAAGCCAAACATTCATGATCTTTTAGGAGAAGAAAATATTTTACTCAACCTTAATTGCAAAGACTCACAGAGATTGTCGCTTTTAAGCCATTACTGTTGCAAAACTGAGATTTGTTTTTTGTTGTGCGTGACACCATGCTCTGCAGAGAAATGACTGGAAAAGATGTGGTGTTTGGCACGGTTTTCTTCCCACGAGTCTTCTGTTGAATCAGACAAAACATATTCACGCAGCAACAGAGTGGTTTGGGAGACTTCAAGCCAAATGCTTCAATATAATCTGAACCACATTGCAAAGATGCCTCGGGGAGGTGTGGCATGAAAATTTTGCCTCTGAATAAAATAGCATGAACCATAAGCCTGCCTTCTCCTTGCCTTATCCTGTCTGTATGTCTCCTTAATAGTATACATTACACAAGGCAGTACCACACAGCTTTGTTAATAATATGTACTTGCTTAAGGATAGCATCTGCTACCTCAGTCCACACGCTTGAGACCAGCATGCATTTAGTCAGGTTCATGTAGTTTGAACTACTAATAAATTGTCAGGCAGTGACTTGCTGACTGAAGAGATGCTATCAGGAGAGACCAGGGCTGTGGGTACCTGAGAGGTAACCATAGACATTTGACACTTGGAAGAATGCTAGTGAGAGGCTTTGCTACCCATGGTTACTGTTCATATTACTATGCATGTTTATGCCAAACACTTTCTTATCTATGATAGCAGCTTTGCCATGGTACTGTATAGAGCAGGGAGATTAGGCAAACAGTGGGTTGAAATAGAAATGCTTATTAAGTGCGAGTAAACACTGGTCTCAGTAAGTTTTGCTAAACTCACCTGAAATCATGTATTCTATGAGAAGATGAGGAAAAACACAAATGAACCAAATCTATCATGTGGATAGGGTTTTCACATTTTTCAGTCCAAACAGCTAAATACTAAAGTGAGTGGGCATGACTGAGGGAAGTCTTTAATGCATGTAAAATGGTTTATAGTGATATAATAATAATAACAAGATGCTCATGACGGACTGTGGTTTGTGACCATAGAAAGGGGAGTCATTCAATTACAATGCCTCATCTGAATTTGATGCTGGGATGATATTAACACTCTGTAGAGGTTTAGGGTTGCATCACTGTGAGGGTTTTCATTTTTACATTTCTTAGTTTCTGTGCAACCCCTTGGGATTTTTCACATCTAAATGGTAGAGAGTTTCTTCTGGAATAAAGAGCAAAGATGTGAATGGGAAACAAACGTGTTTTACTTTTTTGTGAAGATCCTGGTAACACAGATACTAAGAGGACATGCAAAATTTGAAAACATTCCATCTAAAGATAATTCTGCCTGGAATATATGTCTTTCAGAATGTTCATATATATATATTAAAAATTATTTTCTCTTTTGCCTCTCATAAGCAATATAGTTTTCAGGCTTGCTCCCTGTTGTTACCTACAAGTTACTTTTACTGGCTTTTTAAGTCCGTACATCAGGATATGTTACTTACCTCTGCCTTTGCATCTTGTAATGAAGAGTGCAAATCCCTATCCACCTGAGGACATCAGAGGGAAAAATATTCTCTCAATTCTCTCACTAGTGCTTGAAATCGTGGGGTTGCCATCTGCCAGACCTTTTGAGGAGTGCTTGGTGTGAAGAAAGAAGCTAAAGCCTTCTAGCTTTCCAGTTGCCTAGAGAACACCTAGGTATCCCAGTCCCAGTGGTGAGAGGAGCTGAAGGTTTATTATCTCCCTCCTCCTCTGCAGATGAGCAACATCCTGGGAGCAGACAAGAAGCAAGGCAGATGGTATCTTACCTCAGAGGATGTGGTGCTGGCTACAACTACTTGCCAGAGAATCTGGGGAGGTGCTATGTGACCCAACACTGCCCAGAGTGTTGTCATTACGAGTATAGCTCTTTCTAGCATACACCAGAGTCTGGCAATCTTCCCCATAGCCCTAGGCAAACCTGCTATTTCAGCAGACATTTGACTCAGAGTTAAGAGCCTGAATCAAAATTCCCTCCTTATTCCTGTTATGCCAGTGGTTTGCTGCTTCTCTACAACAGCAAATTCTCTAAACCAACCTGAGCAGACCTATTTCACACAACAGGCAGGTAAAGAGAGAGAACTGAAAGAAAATGCCGTTTCTGTCCTTCCTTGCTATCTGCTGTCAGGAAGGAGCTAACAGGTAAGCAGTTTTAATTTAATTTCACTCTATCTGAGTCAGGGTGGAGTAATCTGCATATAAATATAATAACGCAAGTGCCTGATCCCTCCCTCACAGGCATAGAGTCTAACCTAAAATATGGCTCTTAGTATCCAAGGAGAATAAAATTACCCTGCCCAAGGTAGGATAGAAATACGTATCTAGAGAAAAGAACAAGCGTACACTGAAGCAGTCCAGTTTACAGCTACTGCACTGTAAACCTATATCCACATCCTTAGCATCTGTGAACCTGACAGCATTACACTGTAGTTACAGGTTGCCAATGAAATACAGTTTATAGGTGGATGAAAATGTTTGCTCCAAGTATTCTCACAGGAGTGGTTTCCGTGCTGTGTTAGAGGTAAGTATAGTAGTCATTCTTCCAAGTAAAAATGAAAGCAAGCAAGTATCCTCATAGCAGGTTCTTTTATTTATATGCATATTGTTGGAGTTTTTGAATCATCAGCAAATAACAAACAAAAATAATTCATTTGATGATTTAAAAAAAATATTTTAAATTACCTCTTTGTGATTTGTTAGAAAAAAACAGCCATCAACGTTTTCTAAACACAAAGTTCTTCCTGGAGGACAGCAAATAGTAAACCAGTGGTTTCTGTAGGGGTCTGACTGGAAAACAGTATCTATTAATTACCTGTAAATTTCACAGAATATTTTGGTGTCTTGATTTAGGAATCTGTAGAACTCACACTGAAAAATCAAATGTAGGTAATGCTACAATTTGGGAGAAAGAGAAGGGGCTTTGCTGAATAGGTTATATTTGCTTATTTAAACATTCATATCACTTAGATTGGGGTCCTGAAATATGAATTACATGTTTGAATTAACCTGCTGTTGACTTAATGTAGGCATTCATGTTTGAAGAGACTGAATCGGTAACTAGCGATAGGACAAGAGGAAACGGTCTCAAGTTGCACCAGGGGAGGTTCAGGTTGGACATTAGGAAGAAATTCTTCACTCTAAGAGTCGTTAGGCACTGGAACGGGCTCCCCAGGGAGGTGGTGGACTCACCATCGCTGGAGGTGTTCAAAAAATGTTTAGATGTGACACTTCAAGACATGATTTAGTGGGTTTAGTGGACATGGTGGCATCAGGTATATGGTTGGACTTGATGATCTTTGAGGTCTCTTCCAACCATAATGATTCTATGATTCTATGAATTTTCTTTAGTTCTAGCTAAGTGCCCCTGAAAATTAAAAACCCCCTCCACTTAAGAGATTTTTTTCCCTCTCTTTCTCTCTCTTTCAATTATCCAACTTGGTGTAAAAACTCATGTTCTTGACCAGTCCTAGATTACCATCTGTGCCTGTTCCTGACTAATCCCGGATTAACCCCCTTCTTGCTTTTGACCTCTCTTCTGTAGTTGTACCCCACTCTGGAGGGTATAAACTCTACAAAATTCATGGCTGGGTATCTGCTTAGCACTGCCAGCTACTCGATCTTGTGGTTTCCTGGGATCTCAGTTCATGCTACCTGACAGCTACAGACATGTACTTACGTGAAATGTTGGATGTCTACATGAAAAGCTTGCTAAAGGAGAGGGACTGGGGTGGAATGGACTTTGCTGTTTTGGGACCTCTGGACCTGCTGTTCACTGTTTCAGAACAGTGAATAAATGCCTGATTCTGGTAGCTGGCAAAGCTGAAAACCAGACACATTTCACAAGGAACACAATGTTCCTTTTAGAAAAGATTTCTTAAATCATCACTTTCAAGTGCAGCCTAATTTTTAGTCCTTGTCCCCCTTGTTCTCTCCTTGAAGGCCATTCAACAGAAGCAGAAGCAGAGTCCAGAAACTGCAAACAAACTATTCTGTGAATAACTGGGCACTCCGAATTTTCATAACGGGTCAGCACAAACTTGTTAGGTCAAGTTTGTCTGTGATGCATGGGGATTTGAAAGTGATAAAACTTCAACAGTCCTCAAGTTTTCTGTCCTTTGTGCATGAAGTGGTCTTGGAATCAGACCAGATACGGGGCTTGGCTCCACACTGGGCTAGTTAATTTCTTCCAGTTATGGTCAATCATTTATTTTTTATTTCTGTATTTATTTCTTGCATGTAGCAACTTTAGTTGCTGTCAGACATTGCTTAGAGGAGCAGAAACCAACACAGTGTTTTCATAGTTGGGGAGAGCACAATGGTTAGGCTACTTGGTAAAAATCAATAGTGCTAACTTGACAGCATAACCTCAAAACATCTCCTTCACCTCTGCTATTTGTGCAGTTAATGGCAGAATCATTAATATTACATCATTTCGTCAGCAAGCTCATTCATAATCTAATGAATGACCTAGAGCCAAATAAATTTATGGGAAAATTCACATTGATTTCAAAATGGTTTTGATCAGATTCCTATAATGCCTTTCTTTGCAATAGACGTCTGTCAAAAAACAGGATTGTAAATATACTGCTTTCCCAACTTGCCATTTTTCCAACAGTGGCACCGTTACTGTATGCTTTTATTCTAGCATACCGCAGAATACTTTCATATGCCCATGCTATTACACGGGTACACATTCTGGCTAAATTAAGGAATGTAGAAAAATGAACTGGAGATTCACCATACAGCAATAAAATGACACTTAAAATTATACTATCCCAAGTATCTAATGTTCAGATACCATGCCTACTGAAACCAAACTCTGACCTCCATGCCCAAATTAAACAGCGCAAGGTTAAATGCCAAGGAAGCATGTCCAAAACATCTGCAAATAAGAACTTATGCTGTCAAAGGCAGTCAAATGAGAACTGGCTCCACTGCTGGGAAAAGATAATTCAAGCAGTATCTTTGGTGAAAGCTGGAAAAAGTTATGCTAGGTTTTAAAGTAAAGCTTAATCCATTTACAACAAATGAAAATTTCATTCAATAACATCTATACATCCAAAATTACCTTTTTTGGTATTCTTTCCCACATTAGAATATGGAACAGGAAAGCAACGTTTATGCTCATCTGTCTTGGCCATCACTACAAAACTATTCCACAAACTCCATACCTTGCTCAGTATGTGTACACTTTTCCAAATGAATTACATTCCATTAATAAAAACATCTATTCTCAGGTTGTTTTATTTTGCATTTGTGTTCATGTGTATCAATAATTTTTTTTTCCCCATCTTGCTGTCAGGGTGTCAATGATAAACACAGAGATATTCTCTTTTGTCAGGAATAGAAATTTCATGTTTGAGAGACAGGGCTGCAAAAATCTTGTACTTTTCTCTGCAGATGTCACCAGTAGCATCATCAGGATGCTACCAAAAGGAGAAGGAACACTTTGGCAGTTAAAGGCTGCCAAATGTAAGCATGTACTGGAAGAAGGGGAGATTATTTTATTTTATTTTACTAACATGAATTAACATACTAAAAATTGGTTTATAATAATGTGTTTTTACACTATTAATCCTATAACATACTCCTAGAATACAATTGTCTAATGTTTCTGTAATATCTATTACAGTAAAAAATCAACAAACTGGATTTTCATGATACCCCCACAGGAAGGTTAGATTAGTCTGAGGAGCTACTCCTTCCTTCCCTACTGGAGAGAACATTATTTGGTTTTTTTATAATGAAAGGCTTCACATAATTTGATCAATTTTTCCTGTTGGGACAACAGACTCAAAGGTTATTCACTGGTCCTTGTACTTTCAGTTAACCCACTGCCACAGTATTTTGGTGCTTGCCCTTGCTGATGTTCAAAATGCTACCAGCAGAATTACTTTCAAGGATAAGGTCAGTAGTGCAGTGCCCAGGCAGTTTTACTATGATAGTGTGCCCAAAGTGGTGATCTAAGAAGAATCCTGTGAAAGATTGGTCAGTTTTCCATCTAGGACAACAGATCACTGGAATAGCTAAAGCCAAGATGCTTTGGTTTCAGCTTCAAGCATAATATTAGTAAGATCTAACACTCAGTAATGTCAATTACAACCAAAACCTATTTGGAAGGGGGATCAACATTCAGTATTTGTTCATGCTAAATTGACCACTGACACATACGCAAAAAATCATCTATTTTTCTGAAGGAATAAGTTTAGCCAAGCCACTCATCCTTGCTTTCAGCCAATCTGCAACTTATTCCTGTTCACACCCAGAAAAAAACAACAGAAAGTAATTTTTTTTTTTTTTTCATTTGTTGTGGTTTAACCTGGCAGGCAGCTAAACAGCACACGGCTGCTTGCTCACTCCCCCCCACCCCCTCAAGTGAGATGGGGGAGAGAATTGGAAAAAAGGTAAAACTCACAGATTGACATAAAGACAATTTAATAGGACAGATAAGGAAGGGAAAATAATGATAATATACAAAACAAGTGATGCACAATGCAATTGCTCACCACCTGCGGATCGATGCCCAGCCATCCCCAAGCAGTGGGCTACCACCCCCCGCCCAACTCCCCCCTAGTTTTATTGTTCAGCATGACGTCATATGGTATGTAATATCCCTTTGGTCAGTTGGGGTCAGCTGTCCTGGCTGTGTCCTCTCCTAACTTCTTGTGCACCCCCAGCCTCCTCCCTGGCAGGGCAGTATGAGAAGCTGAAAAGTCCTTGACTTAGTGTAGCACTGCTCAGCAACAACTCAAACATCAGTGTGTTATCAACATCATTCTCATCTTAAATCCAAAACATAGCACTGTACCAGCTACTAGGAAGAAAATTAACTCTATCCCATCTGAAACCAGGACAACCATTTTGGCTTCTTAGTAAGCTCAACCAATACCTGGATTTTCATTCCCAGTTGACAAAAAATGTGTCTTAGCACTATAGAGAGACACTCCAAGACAATCTATTCTTATCCTAAAACTAAACACAGGTCATTCACTCAGCCATCCACAGCTCTTATCCTAGGCTTGACCTATCCAGCAATAAGCTGTGCCTTTTACTGTAGCACTCACTTATTCCCTGAGTGGAACTGAGCCTTAACTACACTTGAGTGAAATCTTCCATAGACCTAGCCATGCTGCTGCTGTTAGCCCACATCCTAATTTCGTGGGGTTTGTCTGACACAGTTTAAAGCTATCTTCTCAATCTAGGTCTTGAGCCTCGATCCCAGTTCTGAACCTTAAAGGTGGCACAGAGACTCTTGTAACACATCATCATCATCTACTTTCAGGGCCCTGAGGGCACTAATAGGCTTTAATGGCCCTAACCAGACTCTCCCACCCCTACCCATGGCCCAGGAGTCCCATTTCAGCTCAGCTGGGGGCTATCAGACCCTACCCAATGAATGATGTCACAGAAGTTTCAGTCTCTAGGTCAGCTACAGCCATGTCCATGTCTGGCCATGGTCTCTCTTGATTCAGACCCCAACCCACAAAAGGACTTCCCAACCTGACTTTGAACCTGCCCAGTAACGACTGGCTGTGTCTGTCCCTGATTAGCCTCATCAGACACGATCGTAACCCTGACAAGCAAATTGATTTCAAGACTTGACCTTGGCTTTGCCTCACTGCTGTGAACTTGTCTAATCTGGACCCTTGGCTGAACTTGGCTGTCACCCCTGGGTGTGCCCTTCTTGTCCGACTGGGCTGGTATGATGGGCTTTGGCTGGCAAGGCCCTCACCCTCCTTGGCTCCTGGCTCTGCATCCCTTGAGGTGGTTCTCATCCTAACTCTACAGGTCCAATCAAATCCATCTGCATATTACATTCAGTTCATGCTCATCTAATCCCCTCATCTTTGCCACGGATGTTACTGTGTTTTAACAAGCCATATCCATCTGTAAAGTCACCTTCAGTAATATGCATTTGCTGGCCCTGTGGGTCTTGCTGGCATTCAGCAACACAACCATCTTTTCAGTCTTACTCTCTGAGAACTTTACACTAACTCCAGTTCTAGTACTAGTTTTAATATAGCCTGAAACAAACACAGACTTTTTGTTCATAGCAGCAGCAGCAGCCTTCATCTAACCCCGTATGCCTTGTGGAATCCTGTAATAAACAATCTCTGGTTACTTTAGTCTCAAAATCCAGTCCTAGATCTGATTGTGTTCCAAATCTAAACAGCCCTATGCAATCCCATCTCCACACCCCACCCATCAGCAACTGGATTCACACTTCTACTGACTGTTTTCATTTTCTTTCCATGCAACTACAGTAGCTTGAGAGAGACTAGTGGCTGTACTTGAGACATAAAGGAAAATGGTGAGGTCCACCTTGCCCAGTTTGTTGGATTCCTTTGAGTTATTAGCTCCCTGTTGTGACTAATTTAATGTTTTTAATAATTTGTCCTGAAATATCTTCAGTTTCTAAAAATAGAACTAGAGTGATGTTGCATGTGATAAAGGAAGCAGCAGCAAAAAAATCAGGAGATCCCAATTCTCTGCTAAATGCTTAAGGACTCATGCCTGCTAAAACTTTGCTCTCCCAGCCAGGGTTCCTGGCTTGCTTTCCCAGGGGCCAGAGATGGCATAAACACCTTAAAAATAAAAACTTTTAAGTGCTTATATGTGAATTGAAAGGTGAAATTTTAAGCATATAGTTTTTGAAATATAAATGTTTAGTATGTGAGGGAAAGCAGATGAGAAGGAAATCATGAGTGTGTTCAGATCAAAACCGCAGGAGCATCAGATGCTCTACCAGTTGAAGTGTTGACCTTAATAATGCTACAACTCACACAAGCTGGACTCTGTACCACCAAGCAGGGAGAGCCATAATGACTTTGAACTGTATGTTTTCCACTCCTCCCTAAGGCAGGCTATAGTTATGTTGGATGTACATAAACTGCACAGAATGAAGAATTAGAATGAGAAAGAATATTGGATTGGGAAAAAAAAATGGGTAATCAGCATTACAAGCATGTCTGCTGTGACACAGTAAAATAAAACTGATGTTTAGTACTAATGTATTAAATTTTTTGCCTGCTCCCTCAATCATATACCATCTAGAAAAGCATTTTCCAACATCTCAGAGTGATACCTTACTTTAAAACTTTCAGCATTAGCTGGAAAATCCAACATATTTTAATAGTAACAGATGGCTATGAAGTGAATACAGAGCTGTACTTCACTCCTGGGGCTTTGTGGCTATTCAGAAGCCACTTGAGTTACACGCTCATGGTTAATAACATCAGCAGAGCCACTCCAGTTAATTACAGCATTATATTTATTCCATAGCTCTCTATTATACTTTAAGTCACAGTAAGAAAAGGGCAAGCATATAATCCCTCCAAAGACATTGTACTGCCCTTGTTAAAAAGACTTAAAAATCTTCATAGCGGTAGACAAAATGTAAATCCCAGTATGGAGCAAGAGATACTCTTCAATGTCTCTTGCACAAAGCAGCTTAATTGACAGTAATTCCAGACTGGCCAGATAGCAAACATTATAATGCTTCTGATCGTGGGCTAGTAAAATGGAGTATTGCCTCTTGCCCAGAGGAGGAAGGGAGAAAATGGGAGGTGTAGTGAATATGTAGAAAGGCCTCTCAGAAAGCATCGAGCTGTGTCCGGTTTAATTTAGTTTTTCCTCCTGATTTCATCCCATTCTCTACAATCTTGTCGTCTTTTCATTTTATTTCTGAAGGAGAGGAAACGTACAAATAAAGCCAAATAAACTAGAATGCTTTGTTCATCAAATAATTAAGACAAAGTAAAATAAACTACTTCAGCAAGAAAATCTTAAGAAGTTTTTTAGGAGACCTTTTTGTCAGTAAGGCTGTGAATTATTGACTTAGCTTTTTCATTAAAAATAAAAGGGCAAACTCTTAAAAGTAGAGCTTCATTTCTGAGGAAATAAAACCCATGACTAAAAAATGGAATTGACAGCCCACAAAAAAGCCTATTCTTAAGATACTTTTCCACTCCTGTTGGCTCAATACCCTCTGTAGACAATGAACCAGCAGGGAGTTTTCCTTTTGTGTCGCCTTGCCCATGTCTAGATCCTCTCTTTAGACATCAAACTCAGGAGATGGAGACTGGCAGAACTGTGCATCTGTGGATCAGGGTTAAGATAGGGGGGTCTGTGGGTTAATCTAGGAAATACTATTTAAAAATGTATCATAGGGATCTTTTTTTTTTTAAATCAATATTATAAAACCTGTGCTTTTCCTCAGTGTGAACCGAGCTTCCCCTGAATGCAGTGCCTCTGTGGTAAAATGTTTGCTCTCAGCTGCCTTGTCACACAGTCTTGCTCTTGGCTCTCCCTTCATATGCCAGGCGTTGTACTTGAAGTGTTTTGGTTATTTCTGAAAAAAGTCTGGGGAATAACGCTATCTCTCTGTATAGTGGCACTGGCCTTTTTGCAGTGAACACTGTACTTGGCTAGGTTGTGAAGTCATTCCTCAGGATATTGTATAAATATTTCAGGACCTTGATGGATCATAGGAACAGTTCTACCTGACATGCTAATAAAGGCAAATCTTGCTTTCAGCACCTTACAAAACTACAGGAGGTATATTTGTGATCCTTTGCAAAGGCAGGCCTCTGACAAATGTAAATAATTCACAAATGCTAAAATGTCTACTTCATCTAAATAATATTTTAGAGTGTAGCTATATTTAAAATTGCAAATTAGTGTTATAGATGACTTCTAATTTATTAAAATGTGTAGATTTATAAAACTGATGCTGGAAAACTTTGGATCATAAAACTTAGCATGTGTTGAAGCTGGCATCTTAATTCTAGCTCTAGTTCCAGCTGTGGTATCTATCCCTTTGAAGTACTCACAGCTGGAGTTGAAACTCCTCTCTGCAGACAAGGAAACACACTGTCTTAAAACATTGGCTTTAAATTTGCTGTAGCTTAGTTGGAACTTGACTTAAAGACTTGCTTCTCGATGCAGAGAGACATCTCTGTAAGTATTTCAGAGGCAGGTGATACCACAACATTTTCAGTCTCAAGTGTGGTTAGAAATCCACTCCCATAGCAAAGATAAGCCACCAGCCTTAAAACACAGGTTAAAATTCAGTTCATAGCTATGTTACAGTTAGGTGCAAAGACCTTAGCTTAAATTTGAGCCTTTTTCCCATGCAAAATGTCATTTAATTAATTGCAATATTTCTGATGTACTTATCACCCTCCTATTTGAATACCTCTGCCTGCAGCTCAGCAGGGTTTTTTCCAGAACAAGCGGAAAGTAAGCTCTACGGGTTCAGGCTCCCTGGTTTAAAACAGCAGGGCTTTCTCTGCTGAGCTGCCCCTACCTGTGAGCACTTCAAAAGAGCAGCCACAGCAGGGGTCATAGCTGAAACCAAAAGTGATGGTTTTATCTAGCATGGGAGGTTTCACAAGTCTTCAGCCTCGAGGGCAACTTGTTCATTTAAAAAATATTTTTTTACAGTGATATATTGCATGGCTGTTATAAGACCTTGAAGAGGATAATAGTAGCCACACGTTCTTTCCCTCTGGTCAGTTTTGTGAGAAAATGAAATAAAAAACAGAAAAGAGGATGAGTGCACTATTCGAGAAACTCTGCGTTAACCCCATTTCTATACTGCACCCGCAGAGCAACAGTATGTGGAAGGGTGAACCACAAAGGTTGTTTGTTCTCTTTGATGTTATTTTATGATGTACAAAGACAGTACCATTTTAGACATTATTGCCTTCTCAGTCTTAGTTAAAAATACGAGGAATACTAGGTTATGCCTTTGCTTTTTGTGCTAGAGGACTGACTATGTCAAGGTTTTGAGAGATTTTGGGAATGTCTTTGCTTGAGGATGAAAGAGAATGTTGACTTTAACATAGTTTAAGCACATGGATTTAAAGTTATTGGGGTATTTATTTCTCATTGATTTCCAAGATAAAGGGAATAAATGGCTTTGTTTTTCTTATGATAGGAGAGAAAAGCATGTGCACCTCTTACTTGTTTTGTGTTACTTTACTGACTGTAACTCTGATACAATAAATGCTAAGTGACTTTATATACATGGATTTTTTCCACAAAAATTATACTGATCAGGTGTGTGTTTTACTGTGTTTTACTGCCAGCAGATCTAGGGACTACAATAGTTCATTCAGTGATTATGGAATTTCTGTATTTACAGAGTGTTGTGTGTCCAAATTCATACCTTTTCATAACTTGGATTTTTTTTTAAACACCTTCAAAATTATAGACTCACATTGGGTCAGTCCTGCCACTGATCACTTGATATCAAAAAGGTAGGTAAACTAGGATGGAAAGCTGACTAGCTACATGTTTGACATCTATAAAAGCTACAGCAAAATATATATCTGATAAACCTGGCAAGACCTCAGGAACTGTTCTTAATTTTCTAAATTAGATTGGCTATTATACACACAATTTTCCTTTTACTGAAAGAGTTGACCAGAGTTACCTGCCAGAACATGAATATGTGCTAAGTTATTATGTTAGTGCTCCTACACACCCACAAATTCAACCCCCCAGCCCATGCGTAAAACCTGCATATCTTTAATTTAGTTACTGGAGGGACTTCAGCCAAGGTGAATCTACTATAGTTTTAAACTGAGAGTGCAAGCCTTGCCTGCTAATGGGGGTAAATACTCCGGTGGTTTCTTTTATTGAGGAGTGGGTTGCTGTCAGTATGTTACTATCAGTAGTGAGCTAATTAGTTTAAGCTAAGTTAGCAATTTCTTTACAAGATCTGATATCTACAGGGTGTTTCTGCGGTAACATTTTCTTGGTGTCTGGAGTGCCTAAAACTAACCACAACAGAAAATGAAGTAGAGACTGAGCTTTTCTATAGAAAAAAAACCCCTTTTTTACAGATCCTTATCATTTCTACCGGGATGGTAAGCAGAAGCTGCATGCCCCCTGCTCTTTGTGGAAATGTCATGAGGTGATCCGGACTGATGGGCCTGAGTCTGATCAAAGGAGTGTCATAGCTTAAAAAAACCCCAAGAATCGCTTCTCTCTCCAAACCACAACGTCTTGCTGCTGCTGAAAATAGCATCTTCTGAAATATGACTTCTGTTGTAGCCTCTGTGACATGCAAAACCTGAGGGTTTTGCAAACCTCTAAGAAATTACATGGCCTCCCTTATGTTCCCTTTGAATTTCAGTTCTACCCTGAAGTCAACAGATGAAAAAAGTGAAATGTGGTTGTGTCCCTGGGAGAAAACTACCAATTAGCAAATTCAAAACTTGAAGCAAAATTAGACATTCCTCTATTACTATCTTCTGAACTGCACAGCTCCTATACCAGTCACAGGGTAACTGTGACTGTAACATCCAAACACACGTACTCGCCCCCACTCTGGGAGTGGCAGGTGCATTAAAGTATATATGGGATGTGATAACAGCCTTTCTAACATGCTGTTAGAAGAATGGGAAAAGAATAGGAGAAAAGAACTGCAGCATAATAGGATTTGCAAATACATAGACAAGCTGAACGTAGGTTAGATAAGTGGGCAGTGAAGAGGATTGAAAATTGGCTGAATAGCCAGGCCTAGAGGGGTATGATCAGCGGCACAAAGTCCAGATGGAGGCCAGTCATTCGAGGTGTACCCCAGGGGTTGATACTAGGGTCAATACTGTTTAATACCTTCATTAATGATCTGCATGGTGTGACAGAGTTCAGCCTCAGCAAGTTTTCAGAAGATACAAACCTGGGAGGACTAGGTGATACAGCAGTTGGGTGTGCTGCCATTCAGAGGGATGTTGACAGGTTGGAAAAATGGTCAGAGAGGAACCTCATGAAACTTAAGAAAAGGGAATGCAGAATCCTGCACCTGGAGAGGAACAACTCCATGCACCAGTCCATGCTAGGGCTGGAAAGCAGCTTGGCAGAGAAGGACCTGGGGGTCCTGGTGGACACCAAGTTGACCATGAGCCATCACTGTGCCCTTGCAACAAGGAAGGCCAGCTGCATCCTGAGCTGCGTTAGGAGGAATGTTGCTAGCAAGGTTGAGCAAAGTGACTCCTTGGCGCTGGTGAAGCCACACCTTGAATATGGACCTTTGGGCTAACCAGTAAAAGAGCGACATGGACTTGCTGGAGTGAGTTCAGTGAAGGGCATCGAAGATGATTAAGGAACTGGAACATCTTTCATATAAGGAGAGCCTGAGAGGCCTAGGACTGTCCAGTATGGAAAAGAGAAGGCTTGGGAGGATCTTATCAATGTTTATAAATACCTGATGGGAGGGAGTAAAGAGGAAGCCAGGCTCTTCTCAGTGATGTGCAGTGACAGGACCCAGGACCAGAGGCAATGCGCACACACCAAAATACAGGAAATTCCATTTAAATACAAGAAAAAACTTCCTTACTCTGAGGGTGGTCAAACACTGGCACAGGTTGCTCAGAGACATTGTGGAGTCTCCATCCTTGGTGATATTCAAAACTCAACTGGACACAGCCCTGAGCAACCCATTCTAGCTGATCCTGCTTGAGAAAGGGGGCTTGACTAGACGGCCTCCAGAGGTCCCTTTGAGCCTTAACCATTCTGTGATTTGTCCACTTATATATTACAGCAAATTAAAGCCTTCCAACTATTGAAAATACATTTTCATGTTAGTAGTCAGAGGAGCTGTTAAAGGAATGGAAGTGTCTTTAAAGGAAGGCCCTACATGGTGGCTCCTATCATTTGGGAGCATTGGAGGAAACATGGAAAAACCCATGAAAAGAGGCAATGTGGGAAGAGAGGCAAAGGGTAGAGCAGGAGAAATATAAAGGAGAAAGACGGTAAAGCTATGAAAAGTCTGAGATGCAAAGATCTAAACCCAAAGACTAATGTGGGGAGTGGTTCCCATTGTCAATTTTAGTAATTACTCTCAATTACCTAAAGCATGTTTTGAAATAAAAAATACATTCCATTTGAGTTGCTCTGTTCCTTATAATAGAATTGGTCTGCAACAAGGGGAATACATTTCAATGCTGAATATTTCCTTTCTGTGTGTGCTGTCGAATCCTGATGCAGCACGTAGCACTTCTAGGCAGTCAATATGCTGTTAGATGTTCACTACAGAAAAGAAGAGACTGAGGATTGCTGAGAGCAGTAAATGGACAGTGATTTTTGATGCTACCCAGAAGCAAAACCACCCTAAAATGAAGATAGAGAGATTGCAGCAGTACAATGTTGCAATACCAATGGAAGTGGTGTAAGTGAAGTAGCCTGAGCAGAAGTTCAGATACTGACTATGGGTAAGAGGCAAGATGTCTCATAGTAGAAGAAAGATGGGTCACCTTATTAGAGAATTAGATTTCCTTTGGGGAAAATATCTCAACAGCAAACACAAAAGCCCCTTTCAGTCTTTGCCTCTTAGTTCTATCTTAATATTTTTTGCAAGACACATATATAAATTTGGAGAAGAATGCAAGGAAAAAAAACACATAAAGAAAATGAGAAGATATTGACTCTGTCTCCCAGATGAGTTGTTCACTTTGGATGCTTACACAAAATAAATATTTTTAGGGATAATATGTGACACTAATAATTTTGAAGTCCATTTATTACCCATGGAAAAATCCATTGGCTCCAGGTTATTTAAAACATATTCTTAGAGCTATCCGCTAATATATGACTCTGGAACTGCTTTGAAAAACCTTATCTTCAAATGTGTCTGTTGAAAGCAAACATAGGAGGCAGTGTTTCTCAGTGAAGGACATCAGAGTGGGATTTGGAAAGCTTGCATTCCTTGCTAAGACATGCTACTGAATCCCTATATGACCTTGGGTAAATGACTCTGGCCATGCATTCAATGTATTTTAGCTGGCTTCAAAATCAAGCCTAGATTTTGTTGTCCATCCACACTGTTACTAGTACAGATTCCTACAAGCTAAGTCTAGAGTGCTGCAGCTGTTTTTCCCAGGTATCGGAAGATCCTTAGATTTCCTTTTCTTTCGAGGTTTGCTCAAGGTTGCATATGTGTAATTTGTTCCTGGCATCACTGCCTCCCTGCATCCCATCAGCACTGGCAGTAGCGTTGTATGACTAGCATCAGGCTGATGGTTCTTTAGCCTTCCTTAAAATCCCCAAAATGCTCTGCTAGAAAGACAGATGAGGTTTATATACTGAATACTAGGGTTTAAATGTAGTGGAATTAAGAACACCCTTCAGAAATCCTGGAGGAGTGATTTCCGAACTAGGAGATAAAGCAGGAGAGGGAGGTTTCAGGAAGGACAGAAGTAGAAGGCAGTAACAAATTACAGAAGATGTGTGAAGACTGTGAGACTGCCACGTAACCTTTAGCATAAGTGAAGGATAAAATTAACATCAATAATCAAATGCAGTAACAGCTAAGTATAGAGGGCCAAAGAGAGGCTGGCAAACATTCAGGTATAGTACTTACTCCTTGTTCATGATTCCTGACTCATGGAAATGCAAATCTTCAAAAGAGTCTGTGAGGAAAAAGTAAATATACTGTTTGTTTAGAGTCTTAAAAATCTAGATATATGCAGTTGTAGTCCCCCTCTTTTTTTTTTTTTTTTTTCCCTGAATCCTTTTTGCTGAACTAGAAAGTAACTTAATTTGCGGTATCATCTCTTCTGAGGAGAAGAGACTTCAATTTTGACAGCAGTTAGTCTGTTTGATGATGTGATGATGACTATGACCAGCACCAGAAAGTGTATAGCGCGGTTACGTTTTTAAAGGTGGCCTTAATGATATGTTCTTTTGTACATGAACAAGTTTTAATTTATGCGTACATTCTTCTACCTTTACCATCTGTGCAGTCTGTAATGGAATTTGTACATGCAGGTCTGTATTTATGTGAGAATTTGTGAAGTGAGATTTAAGTTTTACAAACCACGCATAAATTTTGAAAAGGATCTCTGAAAACCAAATGTAAACATTATGGGTCTGTGAAACTCCTTGGTCACAAATGAGGGAATTAAAATATATACGTATATACACACATACACTTTTTAAATGTTTGGTTTTGCAGTTTTGTTGGAGAAATATAAAATTCTAAAAGCTGTTTCAGGGTTGTCAGCTATTGTATTGCCAAGTCTTTTAAGCTGATGACTCAATCAATTTTCCAATTGTCTGCTTGTCTCTGCCTGATGTTTCCTAATAGAAACTTTAGTAGTCGCATAATTTGGACACAAAAATGGATCTTATAACTTATCCATTTACTCTGTCTCTATCACTGTCCATTTTTCACAGCATAATAAATGTAGTAAGAGTTAAAAATAGTCTTACTATCTTCTCTCCTAATGTGCTGCTACTTGTCAAATGGCAGGATCTTGCAACCTTATGTATGCCAACTGTTTATGAGATTTCTACTATCCTCACTGTATTTCACATTTTCATTTTAAATTGGCCTTAAATTCACAGACAAAAATTCTTAAGCTTTCTGTTTACAGGGCAGTGTGCACATTCAGTTTAGTTTAAAATACCTCAACCTAATTTTAGCTATTGCTGAATGGTATCAGTAGTGAACACAAATATTTTATTTTTTCTACAGTTAATTTTCTGCTGCTGTTTTTCTGTACTGATTATATTGACTCAGTGTTTGTGGAATTCTTGGTAGATTTCTATGGCAGGTCGATCTTTATCTGAAATCACAATAATGTGTTTGTGATAGTAGAAATAGCCAACGGTGGCTTGTGATTTACAGTAAGCAGTCATAGTAGAAGCAGATGGACATCTGAGAAAAAGGGTTCCTTAATTACTTTTTAAAATTAAGACAGGATTAACATTCTGGAACACATGCAAGAAACAGCACTTTTGTCTAAATGACTGCCTTTTAAAAAGTGCACCAGAAAGTGTTGACTTCTCTTATCGTGTAACAAGAGAAGAAAAGCTATTTTTCCTGCCTTAAATATTGGACATTATACTTCAGACATCTGAAAGGAACTTAATATTCTGAAGAAAGCTACCTGAAAATTGACTATCAAATGTGAGAATTAGGATTTCATTCATGAAAAAGTTTGGCCCACGTTTTCTCTGTTAGGGTCTTTGCACTTGTTAAACTTGTTTCAAAATACTCAAAGATAGCATGAGCCAAATTGTAAACTTATAATAATTCCAACAATTACCGATAACTCACAGTATTGCAAATGAGGGGATTACTAGGAATTTAATGATTACGTAGAGTTATGTAATAATCTCTTTTTTTGAATATTTCTAAACTTTTGGTGTGGAATGGAGCTTAAAAGTACAAGGTCTAAATTACAGGGACAACAAAAAGAGAAAACGCACATGAAAAAAATCAAACCTTACAATTTTTCTAAGGCTTGCTTTGAGAGTACTGAAAGATTGGCGTTGTCAGTACTGGGGACGTAAGATGAAGTAGGGAGCAAACTTCAAAAACAATAGTGGATTCAACTGAGAAAGATGCCAGGGAAGTCTAAGTAGAATTTAGCTGATGGGTCATCCACATCCTGTTCAGCTAATTCACAGAAATACCTCCGTATTTCTTGTAACTAAATCTAGCTGGAAATCACTCACAGCACAGAAGTAACACTATACCAAGTTCCTCTGTACAACTGTTGTGATAAGCCACATTTTTTGGCAGTCTACACCTACTGAATTTGGGTGGCTGTCTTTGCTGTGGGTGTGGCGGCCTCTGGAAATAAAGTTCTTGCAATAAATGCAGTTAGTCAAATTACCAGATAAGTCTGTTATTGATTAAGAAAAAGTTTGCAATCATTTAGATTAGTAAACTTGGCCCAAATTGTAAATGTAGATGTTCCACAGATTAAAAGAGGAGTAAGTGACAATCAACAAACCGTAGCTGCGTGTCTGCTTTTCAGCAAGACCACAAAAATCTTTTGCAGACAGCCAAAATGCTGGGGCCTCATGATGTGCTTTACACTGCCTTTCTCCCTCTATCCGTCAAACGCGGGACCACAGAGACATGCAGTGCATTGTGTAGGAGTCAAGGAGAGTATCTGTTTCTTTTGGCTAAAACCCTGCGGTGCAGAGGACCCTTGCCAAGCAAACTGATGCAGAGGCACATGCCAGTCGTGACTCTGTCCTAGAAGCACCGTCAAAATAACCACCAAAATCTACTCTCTCAATAGCTAGGCTCAGATGGGGTGCTTCCATTCAACTTAAAAAGAAGCAGGGAAAATAAAAGACCCCAAGACACCAACAGTTTGTAAAAAACATAACTAAATGTAATGAGAAAATGAGAATTAGCTTTTATGTGCTGCCTGAAAAGATAACTACAGTCAACACATGAAGCATGGTTAAAAAGCCAGCCAAGTACTATTTGCTTTTGCTGAGAACAATAACTTTCAAATATTGCTACTTGAACAAAATTTCAAAATGAAAGTCAGGGAAAAAAATGTGAAAATGTGTGCCCTTGCTTTTGTTTTAGCTCTGTTGCACAAAATGCAGCAGATTTCCTAGGGCTTTTACTTTCAGAAAAAATACACGGTGTTAGTGCAAAAAAAATTTACTTTTTTTCCCTGATTGGAGAGTTTGCAAGTACATAATTTGCTTCTGAAAATGGGACATAAGCTTCTAAATCATTTAGACACCTTTGAAAACCGGATTTGAAAATCCAGCTGACAGCATAGCCAGATTCCTTGTCAGGCAGCACTGGAGGAAGAACTGAAGAATTTGGTTTTTAGTTCTGTAAATAATTAACTCAATCTGTCTCTTGTATCAATTCCTATAAATGGCTAAAAATGTCTACCAGGAGCCAGATCTTCATGCAGAGACTGCACCACTACAGAGGCATTGTGTAAACTTTACACTGGTTATTCTTACTCATTTGGCCGTCTGTATTCTCACAATAAAGTTTAAAGGAAATGGATGAAAGTTGCTGTAGACACTACTACATGCCTAGTTCAGAAAATCAATTGTAAGATTACAGTTAAGGTGCAGGAAATGTTGGGAAGCTTAATTTTTATGCTGCCAGTGCCCTGCTCTATCTCCTTTTGAAGTGCTTTGTAGTACCAGACCAATTGTGTTTAGTACAAGAGGGAACAGTGGTAGAAACTGAAACAGTCATTTTACCAGCAAGTGTAAAGCAGTTGTCAAATGGCATTGTCAAGATTATTTTCAAAGTCTGTCTTCACAACACCACCAAACAGCTACATGTAAGAGGAAGTACTTATTTATCTGATTTAAACAAATACAATCTGGTTTCACTAATTTGTTTCTGGCAATAATTAGCATGTTGCTCAATTTATTTTAATAGCACATTAATTTGACTCCTTCTCTTGCCAGAATGCAACCAGAAGCTTCACAGTAACAAAATACATCTCTAATAGGAGCTGCCAAATCTCTTTGTAAAGGCAGTTATTTAGGAAAGTGTTTGTGTTGGTTTATTAAGTGTAACTTTATAATGCAGTTCTAACACACTTCTACCCAGAATCATATATTAGCAATGCAGAAAATGCATACAGTGGAATCAGGCAAAAAAGGCCCAGTTGCTTGGTAGAGGCTTTATTGATCTGCTTAAGGGAGAAGGGAAGAAAATGGTTTAAAAAGAGAGGTACAAGCTTTTGCTGTATGCCATGAGGCTGTTTAAGGTGGCAGGCTGTTTCTTGGACCAGCATCTCATGCAATCCACATGTTTCAATTCATAGTAGGCATCTGCTGGAATAAAAGCAGACTGTGGAACACAGGCTAATTGCTTGTTTAAAACTCTTTTCTTCAGCAGAAACCTTTCAAAAGCATAGAAAAAAAACAAGGGCAACTCACAGATGCTTTCCTTCAGGGCGCGTGGGTTCGGAGCTAGCACAACGCCGAGATGTTTTCCCCTGTAAAGCAATTTTTGTGCACTCTTGCTAAATGCTTCACAAAGCTATCTGAAGGTCGGTGATACTGATACAGTGCAAGTGGAGGAATATTCTGCAGGTTTTTGGTGAGTTTCCTGTGGACGGTTCCCACACGCCCAGGCACCAATCAGCGCTATGAGATCTGCCTGGTGGATACCCATTGTTTCCTCTCTATGAATCTGCCTCAAGACGAGGTAAGACAGAGAACATACTCTCTCACTTTTGTCTACCTTAACCCATATTCAACAACTCTGTCTCCATGACAATAGCCATTTCAAATGTTAGCATGGAGAAAATAAATTTCTTTTGATAGGCTGCTGCTTAATTTTAATGCGGGAAAATAATTATTCCTCCTGATTTTAAATTTTCTCCTCTTCTCTAGATTTTCAAAGAGCTTATAAAGTATTTTAAGATATGTTTAACTATTTTCATTATATATTTCTCAAAAGAAGTTAGTGTTTTGGGAACAGTGTGCTTATTCTTACACTATGGTTTCAAGGGATTTCTCTAGATTTTGTACCTATGTATAGGACTACTGTGTAGAATATGAAGAGTGTTTTTCCTTGTATGTTAAAACATAAGACCTATATATAAATAGAAAATATGTGATTCCTAAAAAGATACACTTTAGTAAGTATTTTTTTCTATTAAAAATAACATATTGTAAAAAAAATATTGCTGTGGGAGAAAGCTGTACATCTGTCCATAATATACAATGAGGAATGGTGTCCAGCGTAAGAGCATGGCAGCATTTAAGAGAGCCCAGAAATTAGCATGCATGAGGCACTCGCAGTATAGATCCAATAAATCTTTGTAATGGAATTTCCAAAACAAATACTTCTGTTGTAAGCTGACTCCCCCTACAACGGCTTTGCTGCAGGCTTGTTATATTTCTCAGGAAAAATAAGTACTTTATCTAAAAATCTGCTCGTCATGCAAAAAATCAGTTAAAAATGGAATAGATAATTCCAATTCTCAATTAGTTCAGCATATGGCCTACAAACCAGTAGGTATTTTGGCTCTATTTGGAAAGCATATTATGTTTTTATTTGGGATTTTTAATGCAAACATTTGAAGCCATAGCATTTATGGTACTGTGTGTATAAATAAAATATTATAATTACAATGTTGCATAGAGCCATCATTATGGCAGATGGACAAATTTATAATTATATGCTGCAAAACTACAGAGTCCTGATTTAGCATAAACTGGAGTCAACAGGAGTCCTACTGTTCTCTTTAATTGTTCTTTAACAGAGTGAAGATGAACCTTATGAATTCCTTTGTAAAACAACCTGCAAATCCAGCTTTCTTCTTCTTTTCTTATTGTGCTGTGGACAGTCCTAGCTATCCTGCTGAGGGGGAGTGACTACAGGAATTCTTAGGAAGAGATTTAATGGAGGAACAACAATAGCATGATGGCACTGATATTGTCCATTGTAGGGTGGACCTGTCTGGTTGCATATTGCAGGGGTGCCTCCACAGCTGTTCATCCTCTCTTGCTTTCTGTTCAGATCAGGGTTTCATCTAACTGAAGCAATGCTAATGTGACTTTCGGTTTTGTTTCAGAAGTCTGTCCTTGCCCATGTTTTACAGGACAGAAAGTTCTAGAACTGTGAGGCAGTTTCTGGTGGGATTGTGTCTTTTGTGCTGTGCTTATGACTATATGACTAGGGTACCTTTTTTTGCCCAGATTTATTTGCTTTAGTTGCTGATAAAAATAATTTCAGTTGACCCATGTCTACTTGCAGACTCAGTTACCACTGGGTCCCACTAATAGTTCAGCAGAAGAAAAAGTGGGAAAAAAATCAGCCATTTTGAAACAGTTTATTTTAATATTTCTGAAATTAAACATTTGGTTTTTCCAGACTATGTTTAGAAGGTGTACACAGGTACCATTTATAAAAGCACTATTTGACTCCATGGGAACAAACCTTCCTTAATGATTTTGTGGATCATACAAAGGTATTTATGACAAATGTGTAACTCTTTTAAGGCTGAACAGCAAAGTACATGCCATTGCTGTGGAGTGACCAGTTTCAAAATTTCTTTGTGTAACCGACATCCCAGAGCAACAGACATTGACAAAAGCTTAAATCTGTAAGCACTGAGCTCCTATTTCAATCAGGGGAAGTTGAAAAATCTCACTTCCTCAGAAAAGTTCTCAGCATCTTGAAGTGGTTAGCTGCTAAATTCCCTCAAAGCCTCTTTTCTTCAGAAAAAGTTCTTTTAACATTGTAATTGACATTGATACTACTTTGCCTTTAGTAAATGGTACATTGCTACTTTATTATCCAAGCTGTTCACTATAAGAAAATATGTCATCGACAGTGGAGGGACTCAATGGTGCTGCCTTTTTGCCGCTCAAAGAGCAGCATCCCAGGACAGATGTAAACACAGCATGATTTGTCTCCTGCAAGCTTGTCATCTGCATGGCTGCCTTGGTACACAGCCTGTTTGTGGGACAGGCTTAATGTGCACGAACATGCTGGTCATCCTTGGACCTGCGAGGTCTCATGTAGTGCAGAGGATGGTCTCCTGTCCCATGTAAAGCTGCTCTTGCAGGCCTACTGTATGGAAGAGTTGAGGCTTAATAAGGCCAGTAGAAGTGCCCTTCAACGAACTATGTAGACATAGAGCATTTTTCTCTACAAGGTAGAGAGAAGAATTGATTGCCTTTTCTGTTTCAGAGGACACAGCCTTTTCTGTTTTGCAGGGCATTGCCTTTTCTCTTTATTCCCTTTAGTTCTTGAATGAAGAATCAAAGCCCTACATTCAGATGTCCATTTCATTTCCCTTTCATTTCTGCTCCTTTTATTTTTCTTTTCAGTCATTTATTTTGTTAGTCATGAAAACATGGGGACATTCCTCACATTTTGAAATACTACAGGTAGCCATCAACACAGGATGAAATGCCAGAATCACTAAACTCGGTTTCTAACAACATAATTGTTTTTGTATGTGAGTGCTGATGAATTATGATGGGAAAGTAAACACAAAGAGACAGCTTTTACAACACAATTTAGAGGGTTCTAGAGAAAATGGAATGAAGAATAAACTCAGTTTTGAGATATATGGAATAAAAACTTGTTGCCTTTTCCATGTCAGTGGAAGGGCTAAAAAAAAGGTTAAGAGTATGGATGCTTAGGAGGAATCTTCTGTCTTACCTGGGTGCATCCAAACTCTGTGCTGAGGAAAGCTGGAATGAGTAAATGGTGGGGCAAGACCTATTATTTATATGTTATGTTTGTATCCTACAGGTGAGATCCTGTAGGACAGATATTGTCTTTGTGTTTTGGTCAATGAAAAAAACCTGCAACATTTGCCCACCCCTTTTTTTTCCAGTTTATGTTTTGGTGATGGATGGTTTTATGGATAAATCCTATTAATAATAATGGAATTTCTAGTATTCATGGAACATAAATATTGTGCATTGCTTCCCTGAAACAATAATAGGTTGCCTGTAGCATTACAGAATTATATTTAAACCTTTCTAGGAGCACTATTTTTCAATCGCTTATAGATTTTTTTTTGCCATTCTGTTGCTTGTAATACCACTTTGAAAAGCAAGGTATTTCCCTCTATTTACAATGCATTTTGCTGACTTCTCCGTTTTCTTTCTTACATATTCCTCAGTGTCACTTACAAGGCCAAACTACAGACCAGTAAATCCTCCTGTATGTATGCTAATATAAATAAGGCTGGCGTATCTGATTGGGAAGGTCTGTGTACAGTGTGCCTCTGCTATTTTTTGAATGGAGACCACCTCCATATTAAAATGTCTATGTGTTATCAAGGTCACAAAGTCTGCAGTAAGAAATCAACTCTGCCAATATAAATGAGGTCAGAACATATCTTTTTAATCTAAATGTATTCTTTTTCCAAGCTAAATTAAAAGATCATAAAGTATTATGAGCCAAAAGCTCCTTATGGGAGCTTTTGCTTAATTACTGGTCTGGTGAGGAAGCAGTACATTATTGCTACTGCAGTTTCATATAGTTTTTTGGGGAAATTATGTCAATAGAGATGGGAAAACAATGGGTTTTGATTTGATGGACTGAACAAAAAAAAAAAAAGCAGACAATTGGAAAATTGATTGAGTCATCAGCTTAAAAGACTTGGCAATACAATAGCTGACAACCCTGAAACAGCTTTTAGAATTTTATATTTCTCCAACAAAACTGTTTTACAGATAAATCCTATTAATAATAATGGAATTTCTTGTATTCATGGAACATAAATATTGAACAGGAAAAATCTTGCATCAATTCAAGTCAAAATGAAAGAAAAGTAACTTACTTCTGGAGAAGTGAAAAAGCTGAAATTTTGGTGCACAATGACATGTTTAGCTTTGTTTCGGTTGATAACTCTGTTTAACCTTTTTCATTTGTGCAGTCTAAGCTTTAGGTGCAAAGCTTAATGACTGAAGTAGGAGACTTCTCACTCTATGGTCGATGAAGGGAGACTAAGTTTTTCTTAACAATTCAGAGCAGCATCTTTTTATGCTCTCTGAAGTGCTCTGACTATTTGTATCCTCTGCACAGGGAACCCGGAGAGAACATACATTTCCGATGTAGGTCAGTATGAATCCCTTCTACTCATACCCCTAAGTATTGAAAAGTTTTCCTTTGTTGAATTGTATAAAAAATCTTTTTCTTGGCAAAATAAATTTTGCCATTTTTGGACCAGGACATTACAGTTTGATCAAATTTATGAATATTTTTCATCTCCTTCTTTTCATTACAGTCATCCACTTTCCTCAAAGTTGGCTACAAATATGGTATTTGCGCTATACCTCTGCAGTTCAGAGGATCACTGTTACGGTACCTAGCTAAAGACCTTTTGCCACCCTGAGGAGTATGAGCTTCTGGCCTGGCATGCAGTTGAAAAAAAAGAGTTAGGTAGGACTTGCTGCCTGTCCAAAAGGCAGTGTCCACCCTCAACATGATAGACTTTCAGCTGGTGCTAAGCTTAAAACGCAGCAGGAAGCACAAGTCAGGAACCAATGCAAGACAAGGTACTGTTGACCAGGTGATCCCTTATCTTTTCCTTTGTGAAGTGTAACACTTGATGACCTGAGCTGGCCTGTCTGTATGAGAATTCAGTGCCTCTCTCTGGGTTCCTGCACACATTCCCAATTCAGATGTTTTCCACCAGAAGGGGCACTTAGCTGATGTTCTGCTCAGAATGAGTAAGTCAATGGCTGAGCTAGATAGTGAATTCTGAGCATTGCTTTTGTGGTGCATGATTGCACCATGATTTTAGAGTTTTTTCTAAACAAAATTAACATATCCTGTGCTTGAGTCTGACCCAAGACTGAGTAATTCAAAATTTTACTGGTGACAGATTTAACCAATTCAAATGGGAATTGACCAATTTTAGAAAGGGACAATTGGTAAAAAGTCATACTGTAATTAAAAAACTTGAAGTCCTCTGCATATGTTCATGCTTTTTGTAGGTACTTTTCTTTCAACAACCTTTTTGTGGTTGGTCATATTTCCTGGAACAGGTTACCAGAAGTAAGCTTTTGGTTAATAAAACTACTTGCTGAACAAACGTTCACTGTAGGGCTTAGCAGCTAGATTCTCATTTAGGTAAACATAGAGATTAAAACACATCACTGGATGTGTGATACATTAAATACATTAAATATATATGGTAGAACACAGCTAACTATGTGTTTTAATCTCTGAGAGATTATACAAAGATTCAGCATTAGAAGACCTTTGTGGAGGTTGCACAGTCAGCACTCAGAATTTAAGAAATGCCATTAATTTCTATGTGGGCAAGCTTACTCAGATTCCCTTTTTCCCAGTTTAATTTCTCATTTAGATGAAAAAAAGCATTAGGATATCTTGCTAAATACATTCAGTGAGTGGGATTTGCTCAAAAACAGTTTATTCTTTCTTCACTGTTCAGTTCGTGCCTCATCTTTTTACTGCATGTTGTTGGAAATGTGCTTTGAAGACAGAGTAATTACTTTCTTGACAGTCTTGACAGACTTTGCTATGGCATCGTCACTGTGGTATCTGAGTGCTCCATAAACATTGACTAATAAATCTTCACAGCACCTTTGGGAGGTGATGGCATGATATTATCCAAATTTGACTGATAAGGAACTGAGTGATTTGGGTAAAAATCTTCCATTAATTTTGGGAGTCTGCTCTAAGGTGACAAAAATCTAATTTTTCAGAGTGCTTATCCTTCTATAGCACTCTTTTTGTGCAAAGCACAGCTCTTTCTGACTTCAGTTAACAAATGTAGTCACATTTGAAGTTTTTTTACTTTTTTAAAATACAAAAAACCCTGTTACCCTAAACATTTAATTTGAAACGTCTCATCTTTGAGAAAATATCAGTGAACATGACAGAAGGCTGATAAAATCCTGCAATTGCGATGGGTTACAAGGTGGTTCTACAGCTATGGGAAGAGACCCACATTGGATGCTCTGACACATGATAGCTGGCAACTCTGAATCTGAAATCCCTGGGTACCTTATTTCCCAAAGGAAATACTGCATTCTGGA
Source organism: Cariama cristata (assembly GCF_000690535.1). Taxonomy (NCBI): domain Eukaryota; kingdom Metazoa; phylum Chordata; class Aves; order Cariamiformes; family Cariamidae; genus Cariama; species Cariama cristata. Next base: position 60,429 of record NW_009612430.1, read on the forward strand.
AACAGTGGTCCATTCTGCCCGAGATCTTCCCAAAGTCAGGCAGCCAGGGAGCTCTGGTGACAGCTCTTGGGCAACTTGCCTGATGTGACTCCAGAGGCCTCAGCCTTAGGCAGCACCTTTTAAACAGAGCATCTCTGACTGAAGAATCCAGGCTCTAGCCACACAGCTCAGCTCTCACCTTCACAAAAGGGAGCTTGGGACCACTGAGAAACTCAGTGTAAGTCACATGTCCCAGTTTCTAGATTTTTTGCTGTGAAGTTGGGATTTAGGACATTGGAGGTCTCTAGTAGTAGTGTGCAAGGACTGGACTTCTCAGAGTCACAGCTAGCAAGATTCCCCTAGGAGTCACTCAGAAAACTTGCATCTCAGTTTATCTAAGCAACTATAGATTTGTGGGACTATTTAGTTTGCATAAAATTTTGAAATATAGGTATTTTTTCACAGTAGAAAAAATATCTGTAACATAAATGTCATTTCCGTGTCCCAGATTTTCTTTAAAGTCTGGGTGCTAGAATAATAGATTTGTATATAAAATGGTAAAAATTATTTTCACACAGTTAAAATATATTTAAAGGTGTTTTTACTTGGGCAAAATATTATAATCATCCTTAGTATCCATCTTAGAAATAACTGAGTCATTTGGGCCAAGGCAGGAAATGGCAAAAATGTTTTTCTTGGTTTGGTTTCTGAGTTTCTAAGTGCAATAGGAACATAAAAATGATAAGAAATGGATTAGTAACAGCACATACAGAAATCTGATCATATTTTAGAAGCTCAAGGAAAAGGAAGGCTATGTTAGTAAAGTTGCTCTATTTAGGCACATAAATCATATTTGCATACATATATATGTATGTGTGTATATATATATA
>NW_009612431.1:0-1178 GCF_000690535.1 Cariama cristata
GCCCAAATGATTCTATGATTCTATGTGAGATTCCAGGAGAGGGCTGGCTGGCGTGTGTGTTGGCCGAGTCCAGGAGGTGAGGTTGTCGCACAGGTTCGCTAGCCTCAGCAGGTCAGCCTGGTGTCTGTGCAGACCTGTGCAAACACAGTGTTGGTGAAGTTACATTTGGGGTACTGTGGCCATAACTGAGCCTTTATTCTGTAAGGCAAGGAATGATAGAAATGTCTTCCATGACTTCTGAGATACTTAAAAGTGACTCCTTTAGCAGTGCAAGGTTGTATCGCCCTGACAACTGCGTACCCGGTAACCCATGTGTATAGAACTCTTGTGCGTAACCAATGGTGATAACTTTTCTTTTTGTTCTTTGTAAATGTAATTTACAATGTTGAAGAACTCATGAAGAACTTCCTTGAAAGTTATGCTTGTAAATTCTAGATCTTAATTCTGTTTTGAGAGAAAAATAGAAGTGTCTTATGTTTCTTGGATTACTGTTTTATAATCTTTACATCAGTTAAGCACACATAGAGGAATAGGATTTGCTCTATCACTTGCGTTTCACAGCGCGGAAATTCTTGTCCTCGCTCAGTTTTTGTGCTCATCTCACTGGAAGGATTCTGTTGCTATGTATATTTTTCCCCCCTCTTCTTTCCTTGTTTGCTCCCCTTTTACACAGCTGAAGAGGTGGCCCAAAAACTTTAAGCATAGCAGGTTGTATGGTTCTCTTTTCATCAAATATAATTAATGGTAGAGTTGTTTTTTTTTAAAATATGAAATGCAGCAAAAATTTAGTTATCGTTAAAGATCAGTAGCAATATAGGGTTGGCATGGACAGCAAGTTCTCAAACGTTGTACTTCAGTGGGAAAAAATATCCAAATTCTGCCTTGACAACATTTATTCATTCAGAATCCTGAAATATCAAGGCTGAGTTACTAATGATAAACTTTAATAGCATCTTATGTGTATGTTACTTAGCAATGTACTGTTTAGGCATTTGTTGTGGTTTAACCCCAGCCAGCAACTAAGCCCAATGCAGCTGCTCGCTCACTCCTGGCCCCAGTGGGATGGGGGAGAGAATTGGAAGGGTAAAAGTGAGAAATCTCAACCCATGAGTTAAGAACAGTTTAATGATTGAAGTAAAATAAAATATTATAATAATAAATTGTAATGAAAAGGAAAA
>NW_009612432.1:0-28382 GCF_000690535.1 Cariama cristata
ACGCCCGGGAAGGAGCCGCCGCCCGCTCCTCCGGGCAGGGCTGTCCCTGCGCGGGGCAGGGGCCCTTCTGCGACCCCTCCTGGCTCCTTTTTAGTGGCTCATCGTCCTCAGACTAGATGGGAGCATCCGCTTGCGGGTTGTAACTGTGAATAAGGGTATGTCTAGAAACGGAGGGTGAGAGGAGGGGGCGTCTACAGGGCAGGGCGCGGGCAGCTGAGGGTTTTGTCACAGGTAGCTCCGCAAAATCACCCTCCCAAGGAAAGGCACGAAATTCTTGGGGAAGAAGGCTAGAAGCATCACACTTAGCCCTTGTCACGATACCAACATTTCTGTTCCCTCCCAATTAATTAAGCAATTTCTCACTCAAAGGGAAGCACTGTATTACACAGCACCACCAATTTTCCACATCTCTTACTCCACAAGCTGGGTACCAGGTACAACCCAGTGACAAGCACTGAAGCTGTTGCTTGGGCCCAGCCTCAGGCTGGTCAGGGCATCCCTCCAGGCCCAGCAGAAGCTCAGTTTTGACCTTATCTTTCAAATCCCACTTGAGACTCTGCCAAAGTCCTGCTCCCTCCCGAGAGCCAAAGAGCTGACCTTATCGAACCTTTTGTCCCTCACTGCCCCATGGGTGTCAAAGCCAAAGAGGTGCCTCAAAGCGCTGTCTCATCACTGGAGTTTTAAAACAAACAACCCTTTATGTGGCACCTACCTTTCTATAGGGATATATCTCACACCTCCCTCATTCACCCTTTATGTATTGTGGTAACCCCTCTCTTCCATATGCATTTTATTAGCTTTTTCCAGCATTTTTAGAGCAACCTTATAAGACACCACCACCAGCCAGAATTACTGCAGTGAGAAGCTCCTAAACAGCACTGCTTATTTTAGGAAAAACAAACAAACACAAAAACCCCCTACCAACCCCCCAAAGAAACAAACAAATGCCAAAACTCTCACACCACAAAGCAAACCCTCACCTTCTCTCTGCTCTGCAGTCAGTAAAAGCAGCCAAATGCTTCCCCTGGGCTGCTATTTAAGTCCTTCAGCTGTGATGGGGATGGGGGCAACTGTTGGCTGATTCCCAGCATCTGGGAGCCCTTTCACCCCAGAGCCGGCTCAGCTGCTCTCTCATCCTTAAAGGACCCAATACACGCTGACACACTTCTGCTGCTCCCCGCAAGTGTCACCATCGACATCTTTTCAGTCCCCTACAATACTCGTGCAGTTCTCCCACCTACTCCCTGAACAATTCTTTTCTTTGTCCCCATAGCTCAGACTTCCTTCCCATATTGTTTTGGGCTCCGCCGCAGTACAAGAAAGCATTGAAAAACTGGAGTAAGTTCAGTGAAGAAACCACCAAGAGAGTTGGAGGCTGGAGCATTTGCTCTGTGAGAAGAGGTGGAAGGAGGTGGGCTTCTTCAGCTTGGTGAGAAGAAGGCTTCAGGGGGCTGTAAAAGCAGCCTGCCAGTTAACAAGGGGGTTACTGACAGACAGAGCCAGGCTCCTCATGGTGATGCATGGCTTGGAGATGAGACAGTTGAAAGAAAAGAGGTTGAAACTGAATATAAGGAATAATTTCTTTACCATTATGATGGTCAAACCTTGGGACAGGTAGCCCAGGGAGATTGTGCGTGCTCTACCCATGGAGGTTTTCAATATAAGACTGGATAAAGCCCTGAGCAACCTGACAGGACCTCAGAACTGACCCTGCCGTGAGAAGGAGGTTGGACCAAAGTCCCTTCCAACCTGATCCAGCCTGGCTTCTCTCAGGGAAAAGAGGGTGAACCGGAATGATAACCAAGTCCAGAACTTCCTCCCCAGCCAGGCTGCGGGAACCCTGCAGTCAGCACCACCACCCTAGGATCATCCCATGGCAGCTAGAAAAGCCTTGTCAAACCTTGTGAATGTCAAGGGAAAAAAGTAGGACAAAGGATTCAACTGAGTTGCGACAGTGACACATGCCTGTGCTGGGGGAGGAGGAGGAAGCGGTGGAACACACAAGTTAAATGGGCCAAGAGCTTGGACACAGTAATGTATCAGCTGCATCACCAGCAGAGTGAAGCTGTGAGATGGAAATACATCCTTCCCCTCTGCCATGTGCATAGCCCGGTCACGGGAGGGTGCTCGGCTGTGAGCAATGGCTTGCGTTCAGTAAAAGCAACCATGCACACATTGATTTCTTCCATTATTTTAACTGCTGAGGGGGACTGAGTGAGATGCAGGGAGCACAGGGCCCTCATCCTGCTGCAAGGAGCAGGTCTTGGCAGTGACCGAGATGCTGGGGCACCTCCCACCCCAGCCTCTGCCCCTTCCTCCCCAGAGAGAGAAAAAGCTGTGAAGATGCTCATGTTACCTAATAGAAGAGAGATCTCAAACGCATCATGGCTTACTCACCTTTCAAAGCTGTCAAAAAAAAAAAAAAAAAAAAAGAGCCCAACACAACTTAAAAGGTGGAAGAAGGAAATCAAAGAAAAAATAGTGGCTAAAGGTTTGGTATGTGTCTGGGAAGGCAGCCAGACACAGATGGGAGTTCGGGCTGGACAGCCTGTGGCCACTGCTGCGCTCCTACCCCGTCCCTGGCATCCGCCAGCCCTGCTGGGGGGGTGAGCACAGCACTCTGAAACCAAGGGCGAACGGACCCGGCACCAGCAAAGCATCACTGCCGTCTCCGTTAACAGGAGCCGTGTGCTCACTCAGCCAGAAGGACGGACCGCGATAGAAGCTGTTCGCTCGGTGTAGTGCTGCCTCTCTTGGCCTTTCCTGGAGAGGAAATTTTGGGAAGTTTCCCCGACAGTGGGAAATAATTTCCTCAAAGGAGATGGCTCCCATTCTCCACTTCCCCGGCACAGGTGGAGGAGATGGTAGTTGGGTCTGCAGAGGTACAGAGGGGTTTTTATTTGCTATTCGCACTGAAAGAGCAGAATACAGGATGGTTATCAAATAGTGAACTCTTGCAGTTTCTGTTCTCTTGTGATCTGTCTTTGTTATGTCAGCCTCCAGATTAAAAAGGATTAGATATGGGAATATGCTGTGAGATTTTTGGAGTCACTGAGGGCCATCTCAGGTGTAACGATGTCCCATACCCCCTCTCTCATTAAAATGTCACTTTCCATCTCAAAAATGGGGTCTTTTTGCTCTTATGCTCTGAATATGGTGCTGGTCCGGAGCCATGCAATGTGATAGGATCATCACAGGGTAACTCAGGCTGGAGAGGACATGCGGAGGTCATCCTGCTCCAAGCAGGAGGATTGATGAGGAAGGTCCTCCCACTTTTCCAACATGTCCTTCGTGACCACTTGTCCTTGTGCAGGAGATGCTTCTTGCTCCCCTCAATCTTGCCCATGTTCTGGATGTCTTGCTGTTGAGTTTACTAATGTAACATCTGAATTTGAAATGAAAACAGTGCACTTCCCCTGGCTGTACAACCTGGGACACATAAAGGGTTAGTCTGCTTCCAAGAAGAGGTGGCAGATTTTGCAAGAATCTAGTAGGCTGGGATGGGAAAAATATCAGGATCAAAGACAGCTGGTCTGAAAGAAGCTCCAAACCAGCCAACGCAGAGTTTTGCCTGCGTGGTTCAACCGCTGGCTGGCTGCCACCTGCACGCCGCCTGTAAAGTTACCAAATGACAAAGGATTTGCCAGAATTGGCATCGCAAATGTGAATTATCAGAAGAGAAACCAGCATTAGGTGTGCTGAGCACATTGCTAAGGCCTCTCTTTTTAGACATTGCGTCCCAATTGAGTTCAAAGCATGGATTGTGGCACGGTAGGCAAACACTCCAGCTCTGTCCAAACAAGGTCCAGAGGTTTAGATGCTCAGCATTTAAGTGCTTGCAAAATATGTTGACCCCCGAGGCTCATGATAAAATCTAAAGCTCCCTTTGAAAGGTAAGTGTTTAACATGAAGGAGCTGGTGTCCCATTGATCTGCTGCCAATGTTTTAACTAGGGGATGCCACAAGTACTTCCTTGTATGAATTTTGCACAGTGAATGGGGACAGGCTATAGAACTCATTTTGTCAGGTTTACAGAAAGAAGGATTTTCCATCCAGCATCAAGAAGAGAGAGGGCAGCAGTGTGAAAAGTAAAGAAAGGAATAAAGTCTACTTGCATTAAAAATTGTAAATAAATACTGATACTTGTGCCTAGAAAACCAAGGTCTGTGTATGACTCAGGGAGAGTTTATCCTAGAGGCGGGGAGAGGAAGCCCACAGCTCTTCTCCTCCAGGGAATTTTTTTTTTTGTAATTATTGACACTTTATACAATCTGGTGCTTTTCTAAATATAATTTTATTAGCATGAGAAGCCACTTGGCAGCAGGAAACTAATGCTGGTGAGTTCACAGTTTTCAAGACAAAGCGTTCTCTTAGAAGGAAGAAGAAAGAGACTGATTTGAAAAGAAGAGCCTCGGGGTTTCTGCCTAAAACCAGCCTCCACCTGCCATCTTCTTGTTGCAGGCTTAAACAGAGTAATATTCCCTACCCTCAGCTTGTTTGTCTCTGGTTTCCAAAGGAGATGAGGCGTACGCAGTCACGCTGTTCACCAGCTCTCCTGTCACCCTCCCACAATAACCTCTGAGAGAGGAAGGCACATGTCTATGGAGGCCGGGTAAAGAACAAAGGCGCCCGCTCCCACCCACCCCCTGGCATGGGGAGAGCTGGGCAAGAGCCCACAAGCGGTTGCGCTGCTTGGCCGCCCGGCAAGCGTGTGCCAATTTATCAGGCAGGATGGGACAAAAAGAGCTTTGGCTCCTGGGGATGGGAGGACACAGCCCACGGGAGCCGTGGGAATCGCCGCTCTGGCACAGGGAGCGCCTTGCTTCCCGGGAGGAGGGTGATGCCATAGCGCGGTGTAGTGAAGCCATGCATTAGGCTCTAGCACGACTGTATCAAAGCGCTTTTCTGCGTATTACAGAAAAAGCAATCCAGCCAAAGGATGGTGCTGAGTTTTATTTTATTGAGCAGAGTCGGTGGAGATGAGGATGAGCTGCTCCCGTGTCCGTGCACAGGCACCCGTGGCCGTGGCTGACAAGGGCTCAGCTGTTGCTGCTCGGTGACAGTGAGGACTCAGCATTTCCCCAGGTGCTTCAATCTTATTTTCCCTCCACTTCTCCTGTAAAAGGAGCAAGACAGACTCAGACAAAGTGGTGTATGACAGACACAGCAGTGTGGGACAAGGAGCTCATCTGTCCGAACAGGACCCTTTGCCTGACTCATGCTAGCGGACCCTGCTGCCTCACAGGGAACCTGGAGCCGTTTTCTCCTCCCCTCTCTCTTCTCTGCTTTCCCCTAGGATAAGGCAGCCTTGAGTGTGCACCAAATGTTAAGGACTGCTAAGGAAAAAATAATGTTTTGCAAGCACCCTCAGTCTGGGGGGACTGGCTCCTATTGCATCTGCTTTAGGAGGTGACGGAACTCAGGAAAAGAAGAAACTCAGGTTCTTCCTCTGGGATTTTGTGTCTTGTTCCACAAAGTCCATTCAGACTTTTCAGGAATAATTTGGCACGGCTCAGCTCCCGCCTTCCTCCAGACACTTCTCGGTATCCAGAAGTGTGGGCAGTGAGAATTGCAGCCTATGGCATATAATGGGAAATGTGCATCAATTTAGTGCGTGCAGAAGGTACAGACAGGATGCAATTCCCTCCCAGGCCCCGTGCTGCCTCTCGGCATGGCAACCAGCCGCGTGCAAAGCCTAGAAAGGAATTAAAATTAACTTGCATTCACACAGCTCTGTTCCAAGGAGGAAATATTCCACTTGGCGTGATTCAGGGGCTGGTCCATATAAGAGGAGCAGCCTGGATGCAGGGCCTCCCCTCCATGAAGAATATCATTACGTACATGGAAATGGAGCCAACTCTCTCTGTAATTTCAATCCCCTCTACCTTCACTTACAGCACTGCCTTGCAGAAGGCGCACTTGTTTCCGTACGTGATGCCATCCGTGCCGCAGTGAGGGTTGGACTCCCTTGTGCAGTACACACTTCTGTTTATAAACTCTCTACAAATCTGCAAAAGGAATAAAAAAATACACATTTTCAGGACTCCCGTACTCTTTCTTACACTTTCCAAATTGGATACAAGGTCACTAATATAATGCTTTTTCTCTCAAGAGGACTTAAGCAGCAGTGGTGACACTACCTATTTACTGAAAGAAAAACCCCTGTCAGAAATGAGCAGAAGCAGTGTTTCAGGGGAATTTTTGCTCCATGTTTGAGAAAGGAGACTGTAATCACCTGGGAGAAGTCTTGATTTCCCAAAGACAGGAGGGGATTAGCCTAGGCATGTACAAGAAGAGTCAGCACTGATGCTCTTTCAGGCATTTGACGCCGAGTTAGCTCACTGCTGCACGGCTTCATGCATCTTGCGAAACTGCGCGCTCAGCTTGGTGCTTGCTGAGCTTTCTGCCTTCCCAGTGGAAGGAGGAGAAAACCATAGTCTATGGGGAGTTAAAAATGGGGTCCAGGCAATGTATGGGTATTTTGTCTCTGGACAAGTCCCACTGATGGACCTTGTTTGGGAGGGATAGAACATTCTCAATAATCCGTTTGTTTCATGAGAAGATTGGGCAGTGGAGGAAAGTGGACAAAAGTGGAGCTGTATGTAAACACAACCCTGTGCAAGCACCCTAGACCTAATCATGGGAAGCATTTGCTAAACCAAACATCTGTTCTCCTGGTCTGCTTGCTAATGTGGCCACATATAAAATCCCCTGTACAATGGTGAACTCCCCAAAGTGTTGGGACTTCTTGGAAGGACCCACCTGCTCCCAGCAGACATTAAAAACCGTTAACCACACACCAAGATCTTGGTTACAAAACCCTTCGTCTAGAAAATGCAGATTCAGTAAACAGAAACAGCTGCACTAACCTCTTCAATGTCTTGAGCCGCTACATCTAGAACAAAAAAAAATAACATAAAACAACAAAAAGCAGAGATTTTACATGTCAGTGTTATTTTCTGATAGAGGCTGAACTAAAGTCACAAACCCTTTATGCAAACCACAGTGAAACATACACCAGGTTTTTCCTACTCCATCATCCTGTGTGGCGGAGGAGGGGGCAGGAAATACATTATCTGAATTGCTTTTCAGTATTTTGCTTTTTTGAAAAAATGTTGCTAAAATATCGTGTAATCAGTCATTCATCTGCTAACTGCACCTCAGACACATAACCCAATCTCCTGGAAGGCAGCCACTCCTGGGAAAGCGAGCTGCCATATCGGATCTGGAGCCGCACTCGACAGAGATTTTAAAGCGGTATTGACTTTTAAGGCTTTTCGGCTCCTGCACCTCTGAACAACGAGAATGGCTGGCACTGCTAAGGAGTGCGCCGTGGGGACAGAGACCCCGTGGTCAGCTTGACAGCCATCCCCAGCACAGCGCAGCCCAGAGACTCTGCCAGAACCAGTTCATCCCAGGCGAGATACAAAGAGATGTCATGGGGTGATACAGGGCAGAACAGGCAGTGCCAGTCAGTAAGAGTGCAAAAATATCCGCTGTAACCACAGACTCCGGGCTTGAAGCTAATCAGTCCATCCTCTTTATAATTCTTCACTGCGAAGACTGCAGTCAGGCACGTAGGTTGAGTCATAACTGTGGGACAGGGCGACCCTGCGATGTCTCTAAGGGGAAACCTGACACTCCAGGGCGGATTGAACGCAGATTTGCAGAGTCTGGGTCACAACACCGTGGGACAAATACCCAGCGCCTGACACGGCGGTAGGGCAGGAGAGGTTCAGATGCGAGGCTGCACCCGCTGGGTCCGTGGGGTCACTGCCAGCTGTGATGCTGCTCAGGTGGCTCTGGGCAGGATGGAACCTGGGGCAGGAGATGGGAGGACCTTGCCCTACACTCGGGCCCCCAGACATTGGAAATCCCACCCAACCCTCAGTCAGCTAGACCGTCATCCGTCAACCCACCCTACTTCATCTGCCGACTGTGTTGCCCTTCGGTGCTTTAGCCCTGGCACTGGTGTATTTATCATGTCCTCAGGTTAGGCAAGACTGCCTTAATTGTAACGTCACTGTTATGGCTATCTGCATATTATTTACAAAATCGCTTATTAGATAGTTTTTATAAATATTACATGCAGCTACAGAAGACTTTGTGATGATGTCTCTTGACATCTGTTTATTTTATAGGAGATCACAGAGTTTGCTGTTATTCTGCCTGGCCTTGGAAGGAAGCTGCAGCACTCTGACAGAACCCGGTCCCAATTAAGACTCAATTAGAGACAGATGAATATTTCATAATGAATAATGTGTACAAAGTAATTCACCTCTTTTCTCCATGCACGGCTTGCAATTTTCTCAAGTGAACTCTTTATTCAAATTATTCACAGAAAAACAAGTATAAATAATTCTTGTGCTGCACATTCTTCAGTAGCTCTTGCCACAAACCGTGCAGAGCTGGGTCAGCTGGACGCAAGCAATTGGTAACACTGATATGACCTACATGTTCAAAAATCATCACTCAGCTTCCCAGGATCATCAGAGAGATGTGTAAATCTCCAGATAAATAAATGCTGGATCCTTTTAATTTGCCCTCTTTGTTCTGACTCCTTGAGGACATTTGAATTTAATTTTCAAGCTTTTCTCTGCAACATAAATGAAAGCTGAAACTTTCATCTAATTACGTTTCCACATCTCCAAGGAAAACACCAAATACCAAGATGCTTAGGATCAAAACAAGAGCTGGTGACCCTGAGGTGAGTGAGTTTCTTCTCTAACTGGTTCAGCAAAACTCTCCAGTGAACATTTGTACCAAAAAATCATAATTACACTCTGCTTTGGTACATTTGCTGAAAGAGCCGCTTGGAATTTGCTCGCTCTGTCTCCCAGTGACACCTCCGCTGCGTTTTTCACTGCGGAGGCACACAAGGAGTGGAAATATGTCATACGAGTGAGCAAGTCCCGCAGATATTTTCTACTTGCTTAGCTTTATCTTCAAGCCTGTCATCCAGTGATCAAGGCTCTCTGAAGTTTGCTGTTGTCAGGAAAGGTTTGGGGTTTGTTGTTTTTTTTTTTTTCCTAGGCTAGGGAAGAGATCACTTACCCGAGAAGAAAGAGAGCAGCAGTAGGCTGAGAAGCACTAAGGCACCTGTTGCCTTCATGCTGCAGGTAGCTCTTTAGTCCAAGCCAAGCGATCTGTGCCAGAGGTGTCGTCTCAGCACCGGAGCCCACAGTGCGCACACAGACCTGCCTTTCTCTGTATTTATGTACCCATCTGTAGCTGTCCTCATTCCCCACCTTAATTGTGAGAACTTCTCCACTTCATTTCTAAAGCCATTATTGGTCCTGGTCGTGTTTATGGTGCTTTAGGAATGCTGCCCTGTCCACATCAAACCTAGAAAGGGCTAATTATATGAGTGATAGATGGGCTTGTAATATCTTTTTTTTTTTTTTTCTAAATAGTCACAGGATTCTCACAAGGGTGAATTTTCAAAGCAGTGATTCATCAGGGAAGCTGGTAATTTTCATTCTCTGGGCCCTCGCTGAATGCCAGCTCCAAGGCTTTGAGTGCGGCGTGATGACACTCACTAGACGTTACGAAATAAATCACAGCATGAGAATGTGTTGTCTGTGAAACCAATTATACGTTGTTCCCGGGCTATTTTTGAGGATGGTTCTAAATTTGTTGGGTTGGGGTGGAGAAGCGCTCCGATGTGACATGCTCTCATAGCTGTGTGCACAGTCCCAGATAGGACTGATGCCTCTCCTCCATGAACTATTTAAACTCTAGCTGTCAATGTTTTCCAGTTTTTTGCATTGACAAACATATGTTAGGGCTCCGCTCCCGCAGCAAGCTGCAACGAAGGGAATTTGATGGGGAATTGGGAGACCTGAGCTCTATTTCCAGCTAAGTCTGTGCAAGGATTTGTGTTCAGCTGCACCATTTGCAAAATATCTGTTCAGATAAAAATAAGCTTAAAATTTTAGTATGCTTTCCTAAGAAGACAAGGCTTAGGAGAGCAACACTTATAGATGTATCCATTTATTGGTTCTCCCAGTGAATTTTGAATCTGCAACTAGTTCCAACCAAATTTGACATAGGAGCAAAATAATTTAGAAATAATAAATACATTTTTGTACACTTTTCTAGCAACAGAGGAAAGATGCTACTAACACCTTCAGCCAGCAAGGGAGAGAGTTTCTGCAGGCGAGCAATGCTATGAATGCCCTACATCTGGGAAGCATTAGAGTTTGCATCTTGCCAGACATCTTAAAACCCACACAGCAGAGAAATCGTGACTGACAGGTGAATTCTTAGATGTCTATTAAGAGTGAGCTCACGACGCAGCCTCTCATATAATTTTGTTATCAAGTCAGTCAGCCACAGCGCCGTTCAAAACCACGCTTAGTTCTGCCACTCGCAGCACTACTTGTTTGCCTTTTCTGGTCTCATACGTCACTACTCACCACCACAGCCTTAATGCCTCAGTCCTTCATCTACCCAAACGTTTCGGTTGCTGCAGCACAACTGACTGGCTAAAGCTTTAGCAAATGTACCGCAGGGACCAGCCCCTTCTGGGCTGAGAAGAGGAAGAGACTAAATTACCAACCAGGTGATTATCGTTATTACCCCTTTCCACTTCTTTATAACATCTGAAACAGGCCACTTGCTGGTGTAGGTGAGGGAATTCTTCTGTCCCTCTGACTTCTCTGAAAATCAGGGGTAGAAGAAGAGCACCTGGACCTTGCTTTGCAGACTAAGGGATGTAGTTGGGCAGAGTCTTGCTGATGTCGAGCCAAGAAATTACCTGTGCTGGGCCAGTCTTGAGTCTTATGTGATACAAACCTTTCCATCTTCTAAAGAGTTCTTGCTTAGAGACTCATGAGGCCTCTAGGATACAGCCACATACCCAGTACTTGCCATTTGCCCTCCCTTTTCCTGTAGATGAGCAAACCTTTTTTGGGCTTTTCCAAAGCCTTCCGAGCTCCTAACGAAGTCTCTGGCTTCCTCAGGCAGGAGCTACCACTGCAGAGGAGCCTCACAGTAGGATCCTGCCATTGAAGACAATTTCCTGCTATGACCAAAACTCCACTGGTCTGTGGCCACTCTATAAACCTCTTGGCCAACAAGAAATTATAGCAGAGCTCTGTCCTGTGCTGACAGGTCTCTGTTCACATCCACTACCTACTGAGACTGTTCCTTAATTATTTTTCACACACACACAAGCAGGTAAGCAGTGAGGACTCTCATCACCCTCTGGTTTGTCTTTTCTTAAAAGTAGGCAGAAAGCCATGACGTGATTTGTATTGCCTGTACTACCAGAAAAAAACCTGAAAATAAGAAGTTCCATCCCTCTTCCTAGGACAGAGGACTGCTCTGTGCTAGTACCAGGGGAAGGACAAGCCTCTTACCTTCTGGTGGGAAGCACCTACAAAATTCCAAGTCAAGAAATTATCTGCTTCAGGAAACAAGACCCCCCAAAAAAGGCTTGGAAGTCACAGATTTTGTCCTAAATATCAGCCTTAGCAGCAGATATTCGTGCTACATAATGAGAGAATGGGAGGTGGAGAAAGGAAGAGGAAGGGAGTGTGTGAGCTGTGGCACTTGGGACTTTTTGCTTGTGCTGTTTGCATATTAACTCCTTGACTCACTCAAAAAGATGGCACATTGTGACGAACGTTCATATATGTCATCGCTCCTCCAGCGCGCTCTTTAGGCTCCCACAAAGATGTTATCTCCATACCTTTTTTCCTAGCACAGAAAGCACCTTGGAACTACCAGCACATCTTCTGGCCCTTCTTTCCTGGAGTTAGAAAATCCAAGACCTTTTCCTGAAGGGTCCCCTGTTCTACCTCTGCCTCAAATACCCCATGTACAACTTTTCACATCTCTTTTCCAAGAAGCTGAAAGCCTGAGCCCAGTCTAATTTCTCCTTGGGTTCTCATTAGGCTCATTACAGCCTTGCCTAGCTTGCTGCAATTTTCTGCTGATCAACACAGTCTCGATGGACACACCCTTCAAGGAAGCAGCAGTTCCTAATTTTCTTCCCTATGAGATAGCCTCCTCCCTTTGCCATAAGCCTCCTTTTTACAATGCACTGCCGGACCTGCCCCTTGCCCAGGTGTGACCAGGTAGGGCTGACCACAGACACCTTTCCCCTTCACACTTCCCTGGGGCCATCCCCCTGTGCCAGAGCCCCTAAAAGGACCAGTTCCTCCAAGGCTCAGTGCTGTAACAAAGACAAACCCATTTACAGTCTATAAGACCCCGAAGCTAGGAAAGTGGCAGTATTTATAGCAGCTTGGTTTCTCTTCTGATGGTTTGGTATGGAGTGACGTACTCTCTTGAGGGCTTGGGCTGGTGTGCGATGGGCGTTACGCCTTGCTCTTTATTGTGGTTTATTTCACAACTTCTCCTGCCTGACAGATAAAAGTACCTAAAAGCCTGAAGACCATTACCCCTGCCCTGAAAAAAAAAAAACCAAACAAAAACCAACAAACCAAAAACCAGTCCGTGGCAAGGACAGTCGCTGTGTTTAATTTATTGATCAATCAAAGCGGAGACCAATGCGCAACAGTTGAGGGAGCAGGGAAGTGCGTGTTTGCAGGATTTGTAAGAGCAAAATCAGGGCGAAGGGAAGGAGTTCAGTACTCTGCATTCGCCACGGTGTTGGAGGAACAGAGTTCCTCGGCTTTGCCTGAAGAGAAAGAGGGGACCAAAATTACAGACAGATCTCAGTTTTATAGTCTAACTTGACCCAAATAAGTCAATGCCCTCGTGCTCTCCAAGATATAAAGTACTTCACCTCCTTCCTGATTCCCCAGGTTACACGCTTTCTCACGTTAAAGAGATTTGGGACAAACCCCATAATTTTGGACACCTTCTACTGTCACAGTTTAAATCGATCTGACAGGGAGGGAGTCAGCAAGGCTATGAGCCTGCAAAGAGGGATCTGGATTTAATTGCAAGGGAAGGAGAAAACTCACTCGGGCTTAAGATCTGCGGTGCCTGGGGGGTGACAGAGGAGTGAGTGTCTGGAGGGGAACGTGGAGCAGGGATGGATTTACCGAGGGGCTAACGGGAGCTCTGGGGCTTCCACGCCAGCTGCCATCGCTGGGTGTGTGCTCCATCTCCTCTGGTTTCATGCCTATGCGGTGAGCTCCATACTTACAAAACTGCGTTGCAGAACTGGCACTTGTTTCCATAAGTTTTGCCATTGGAGCCGCAAAGGGGGTTATAGTCAGCGGTGCAGATGAGATTGTTACCCTTCTGTTCCCTGCAGTCAATCTGCTAATAATGGCACAACAACAGGTTTTAAAGCTTTTGTTCTCCATGTTTTCCTACATGAGTGCTTTATGTTTATTTAACGTTTATGACATGGCAAAGTGTAAAAGCATTTTTCAGGTGCAGGGCTCTGTTGTTCTAGCAAATCCTCAAACTCAGCAGAGAATGTGCTTGCCTGGAGCAGCCTACAGGGCTCTGTTGTTCTAGCAAATCCACAAACTCAGAAGCAGAGAATGTGCTTGCCTGGAGCAGCCTGAAGTGGGGAGAAGGCGGGAGCAAAATATCTAATAAATACTATTATAAATAGTGAAATGACCGTGCTGGTACTTCCAGGCTGGCCCTCCCACTGGCTGTTCTGGTTCAGCGGGCTGGCAGGGGCAAGTGTACAGAAAGTGGATGGTCACAAGCCACGCTGCGGAATGTACTCCCACCCAAGAAATACCCACTACTGATAGTGCTGGTAGTAGATGACCCTCCTGTTCTCCCGCAGAAGGGATGAGGCAGCATCTCTTGCTCAGCCTGTTTCCCGGTAAATGAAGTTGTCAGCACCCGCTGACTGCTCTGGTCCCAGGTCAGAGGAGGGACTGCATATCTGAGACATGGGTTTGGTTCAATACCGCTTGACCCTGGCACACTTTAACTACTTTCCTGAAATCCTATTTCCTGGTCAAATGCACCAGGACAGTGCAGGTGTTTCTATTATTTAGTCATAATTCTGTGAATTCATGTTGTAAAATGTATTGTAACAGCAGTTAAGAGTGCAGATTTCCGCGCTTTACCTGGACGCATTCTCCAAAATGGCGCAGGTTTATGTCCAGTCCATTCCTTTGGGAAGAGAGCGAGTTGAGAATGAATAAGCACAGCGCAGCCGCTTCACGAGTCAAACTTCCTCGTTATGCTCTAAATACCAACACGAGCACCTACTGATCCAGAAATCTCTCCCGTGACCCAACCCCTTCACTTACGCCACGGTGTTGCAGAAGTGGCACTTGTTGCTGTAGGTAACCCCGTTGGTGCCGCAGATGGGCCTGTACTCCAGGGTGCAGCGGGTCGCGTGGCCACCGCTTGATCTCAGGTAGCCCGTACAGTCGAGCTGAAATAGTCACAGAACAACATTTTAATCTCTGCTCCCCTCTGCATCAGTCCTGTGTAACGGAGCACGGTGCAAGAGGCTTCTCCCCTACTCCCCAGAGCTACAAGGGGAAAGAGGAGTTTCCAGCCCCAGCACGGTGGAGTTGAAGGAGCACAAGCAGTTGAAATCCTCCACGTGGGTACGGCATGATCCTGGAGTTTCTGGGTTTTTTCCTGTCTGGAAGTGGGCTTCATCCCAGTTATCTTGGGGATTTTCACCATAAGTGCCACCACGAAGGATCTTTGTCTAAAATGCCTTATGCGGCACCAACTTTTGCTGCGAAATGTCAATGCAACTTGAAAATGGAGCTTATGTTCACCTCGGTGTTTCTGCAATTGCTCTGAGTGTACTGAAATGGAAGTCGCTGCGTTATGTTAAATTGTACAGCCAGAGCAATTCTCTACTTTCTCTCTCTAAACTAAAAATAGAGATACTTCTCCACAGTAGCTCCGTATATTGATAAACAAACTTTACGACAAATGTTCTGATAGAATTGTTTTTTCTGTTGCAAAATTACAATTTAGTCAAAATCCAAACTTCCCCTGGGAATCTCTTAGCTTCAACAAGCCTCTGAGCCTAAGTCTAAAGAGAAGTGTTTTGATAACACTGAAGCATTATTGAAATCAAAAGTTTCCATTCTTAAGTCTTGTGTTACACAGAAAATAACACTTTAAAACTCACTGATTTTAACTGTTGAAACTAAATTTAAAAGAAATTCTTGCAAACCTGAAATTCTTAATTTTCATTCCATTTCTGACAGTTTGCAGTTGTGTGATTTTAATAGAGAATTAATCCTAGGCAAGGTTTGTGTCTAGCTCTCTGCCGTCATTTCACCCACCGCTGCTCAGCGCAGCAGGAGAAGGAACCGGTCTCAGACCGTACCTTAACACATCTTCCATCGTGCTTCTTGTCGAGGGCTCGGTTACGTCTAGAGGGAGAGAGAGAAGATGAAGAGAAGGATGAATCTGTTCATACTATGCTGTCATCTCACTCAGTAAGGCCCAGTAAATTGATCAGATTCAGGAGCTTTGACATGGAAGATTGCAGGCATTAGCGAAGACAGAAACTTACGAAAAATCTAGTCCACCCCACGATTAGTAACAACCCCAAAGGCTTTTTTCCTCTGCTTGAGCTGGCATTGTAGGTAATCGGGAGCCCTTATACTCACAACATTTCGCTGCAGAGGGAGCACTCGTTGGGGTAGGTCACGCCGTTGGTCCCGCAGACGGGTTCGTAGTTGCGGGGACAGGCAAGCTGTGATTTTTCAGACAACTGGTACATGCCGCAGGAGGCCTGTTAAAGAGGACTTGTAATGTCTCCAAGTGGAGAGAAGGGCGTGCTTGTGTTAATCATGTTTTCACTGCGTTGGGAGACTACTGTTGGTCATTTTTTTTCTCTATCATTCCTCCATGGTGAAGAAAAGAGGGAACAAAATAAACAAAATGTACCGTGTTTCTTACAGCACATAAAACCATCTTTTTGCTGTTAAGACTTTCTGTACTTTTGGCAAGAATTGTGGGCAAAAATGATCATTCCTTGAGGAATCAAGACAAGGAAGATATTTAGGCAGTTATCCAATAGTTGTATAGATTTTCTGCTGGCACTCTGTGCTGTGCTGACTCTCACTCTACATTATTAATCGCTGTCTTTTTTATCATCAACATGGTAAGTTATCTTTCTCTGACACAGGTATTTTCTTTTCCCCAAAAGAGATGGTATAATACTTAGGGGGACTTTTCCTTCCTTTCTCACTCACTCTCCTTTTTTTTCTCCCTCTAGACTTAGAAATGAAGACTACATGACAAAGAAGATCTACTACTCACCCGTCGTTCAGCAATAACAATATCTACAATAAAAACAGAGATTATAAAATATAAAAATTGTACAACGTCCTTGACTAAAATTCCTTTGCAATTATCCATTTCCCAACAGAGTAACCAAATACACTTTCTTATTACTGAGAGTGATTTTTTTCTCAAATGTTTTATCTACTCCAAGTAAACAAGAAGTTATACACTAAGATTAAAAAAATCAATTATTTGTAAAACGAGAAATTTTGACTCACTAGGGAAGAAATAGGACATGAAGTTTTCTCCCTTTTCAGCACTGTTATCCCCACTAAGGCTCATAGGCTTAAATCAGGCAAATACATCCTACTGATCTATAGTAGTTATCTGCACAAGGACAAAGTTCATTAAAAAAGAGCCCGCGTATTCCTAAATCATCACATCTCCAAAAGGCTGAATTCTCCTTTAGGGTGTATATATCAAGGCAAAGATTCAGGAGGACTAGAGATACTAACATAGACTGTAACAAAAACAACTTACCAGAAAGGCAGCAGAGAAGTACAAGCCCAAGAAGGGCAATGCTTGTTGTTGTCCTCATAGCAGAGATGGTTGTATTGTTTGTTACTTGCAAATCTGTCGCTGTTGAGTTCTGTAAACGGTTCTCAGCCTTCTCTCTCCACACTCTATATATATACATCTCCCTGACCTTGTGAAGTCACCCCAGAAAGTAATTATTTGTTCTGTAACCTAGGAAAATTGTATTGATTATTGAGTCGAGCTCTAAAGAATACTTGTTTGTTTGAGAGATGCCCAGAAGAATTAAACAAAAATGTGAGCTACACCCAGCTTGTTAACAAAGGCGCCCTGCTGTACAATGAGTGATTTGTACTTTCCAAACAAGAGCACTGTCTCAATAGTAGATGTTGTGAAATTACGTATGGAAGTTGGTAAAGCAAAAAAAAAAAAACCAAACCATTTGTTGAAAGTGTTTGAACTTATGCACACCATATTACATACACCAGGTGGTATTTGGGCTCCAGGAGATTTGCATGGTACAGCAGAGTGGGGGGACAGCAGCATGGGACACTAAGTTTTACAGACAAAAAATACTTTAAAGTATTGAGGGCTCAATGAATCTCTCCACACTCTCTCCTATCGTTCCCTGCTACACTGGATTTCACACCAATAGGAAGGAAACAGTCTTCACAAGAGGAAAGCATTACCTAAAACGTCAGAAGTTTATAAGACATTTCTATGTAGGAGCAAGAGTTACTCATCTGTTGGCAACAGGCACGAGCCTGATTAAGAAATGATAAGAGTAAGTAGCCTTAAATCTGGGATAATGTTTCCTCTTAATGGCAAGCAAGTGGTCTTTTGTGCAGGTGAAATGGGCTTCTTAATACCAAAGACATTCAAGAAAAATTTGCAGCAGCTGCAAACAGAAGGTGAGTCCTTAGACTCCCCGCTTCTCCCTCTATTACATGGCATTAAATTTAGAGTGTCAGCTGAAAGTCATGTTTTAGGGAAGATAAATGAAGAATAATGTGCTAGGCTCAGTTAAGTGGTTCAGCTCTATCACAAGTATGGAAAAACAAATAAGGAATATTGCATAAAATAATGCATTTTCGATTTAAGGTAGTCATGGAAGGAAGCGAGGGATGGAACATGTTGGTGCTTTAGAAGAAGCTTTATCCATACATGTGGCCTAAAGGCAGCCTGACTTTTAAATAGAAAATCAGAATGGTTTTTCTTATCCTGTGAGATGTTCAAGTCTTGGCATGGGCAGATAAATCATAAAAATGTAGCTGAGAGTGTAAGGGAACTGTAGTCACAGAATAGAGCTTGCAGGATTTGGCTTGTTCATATCAATAAAATAATTTTCCTGAAAAATAAATGAGTAATGCTGTTTGGGTCACATTCACAAATATCAGAAGCTGAAGGATTCCTTTGAAAGCTGTTCCTGTTGCATTCTTAGTGTCCTGAGTGGCTTGACTTTTGGATTCCTTAAACCGATCGTGAGCGTATTTGGAAGAGAAGCAGTAACGACAGAAACATTAATAGTGATTATTCTCCAGGGGCAAGAATGCCAAAGCCTGAAAACAAGGTGTTCTCAGAAATTACACCAGCCGCTGGTGGAGACAACACTTGCTGGCTCTGCGGTGGTTAATGAGGCTACAGGAACGTAGTCGGTCTCCTCTTCAACCCTGCGACCCGAGCTTCTCCATATCCGCACCCGGATCTGAGATTCCCAGTTACCAGAAACTGTGCTGCTTCTCCAGTCGCCTCTCCTGCCAGGCTGAAATCCCCTTGGTCACTCAGGAGCTGTTGTGACTGGCAGGGTATCTGCTAGGGAGCAGTGTCATTCCCATGTTTGGCCAACACCTGCCTTTTGGTTAATTAGATCCTATGGGGAGATCCTCCTCTGATCCATGTGATATTTCTGAGGGTCAGGGTAGCCAACCAGGACTTCTCCAAAAGCAGCTTTTTTCCTCCAGTAATCCCTGCCACTTCGCAGGGCAGCACGGAGAAAAAGAGAAGCAAGGAAGGAGTCTTGCTACAGGGTCTATGAGAAAGGATGGGAGATAATTGGTAGCAGTGAGGGCAGGGCAGTGAGAGCTGCTGGGGTAGGTGTGACGTGGGATTGCACAAGGAGCTCCATTAATAAGAAACAGAGGGAATGGGACAGAAGTAATTGCGGGGCAGCAGATGGGTTGAAAACAGGCAAGCGGTCAAAAACAACTGTCTCCATGCATTTGGAAGAGTGAGCTTCGGGAAATGTCATACACATGTTGCAAATGGGAAGGGAAAAGTGAACTCACCTGCCAAAACCTCTCTGTGATATTTAAGAGTATCGTGATGGTGGGCTCAGTAGAGTGACTTTGGCCACAGGATTATCTTAATGTTTCTACAGATATGAGATCCACAGAGAAGTTTAAATAGAACTCATCCTGCTATTTCAAGTTCTTAAAGGGCAAACATTCAAGAAGGTTATGGCCACATGAATGGGATAAACATTGGTAGTCATATGATGGATCCTCTTGTATTAAGGTAAATTTCCAATAACTCTGGATATTCTACCCAGTTTCTAATCCAGCATTATTTCTTCCCATAGCAGTGATACTTTCCTGGGAATCTTTTCCTCTGGTCTTGAGACTCCCTATCTCAAGCAAGTCCATAATCTAACACGAGCTAAAAAATTCTTCATTTATGTTCCCTGCTTTAGTTTAAAATCTGTCACAGGCTTCATCTGGCTACAAAGAGAACCGATACCTTTTAATTTTTTTGGAAAATAAAAAAGGTGGATGTGTACTTGCAAGACCAGGTGCTGTTATTCCAGCAGCGGTATCACTGCCCTTGCTCCCATGCCCTGCTGTCACACACCACACCGTACTCAAGAATAAAGCGGTACTATGCTCCAGTCTATGCTACTGTAGAGACAAATGCAAACCCGCATCTCTTTGCCATCGACTAGCGATGTGGCACACTGCAAGAGCTCCCAAAACAGGTTGCTGTTCCCAGACCTCTGCACATGGGGGCAGAACTGGATCTCCTATGAGAACAGGAATTCAATTTACAGCAAGCAAAGTCCCTGCTCTAAGCCGCACTCATCTAATATTTCTCCTTGTAGTTTTGCTATCTGATTGCTGCCTGCATATCTCCAGTCTTTTAAGCAGAGATGATATCACAGGCAAGGGTGTCTGGAATAATTGGACTGTCTGGGAGCTGCATACTGACAGCAAAAGGCTGAGGATCTGGTCCCGCACATCCCAGTCCCTCAGCAAATCTCAGCTCTGCCTCGCTGCAATAGCTCTGACGCAGCCAGCCCCCAAAAACGACATCTCCAAGTAATTTTCTTTTAAAACATCATTTTATTTTTCTCCACATCAAGAAAGAATGTAGTAACAAACCGTTTATCCTGCATGAAGCCTCAGAGAGAAACTGCATTAACAGAAAGATCTAGACTGGCCTGAGGTATGTTTTGGCCAGCAACAAGTAGAACAACACACTAAAACCGAAACATTGATATAAAATAGAGCACAACAAAATAACTACATGCAATGTGTTAATCAGGTTGTGGGGTAATTGAATGGCATTTCCTAAATTCACAGACATCAGATAATGACATAAAGTGCCGAGGCACTGCTTAAAGGATTTTACCATAAAATACCTCAGCAGGCAGACAATGTTTCCTGCCTTGAATTTCATGGGGGGAGCATTAGATTAGTAATGGTGAGAGGATTTTGTGTTGTTGTGGCAGGATTTTATTGAGCAGCAACAAAAAAAAGTATTTCCAATGAGGTGCCCATAAAAGAGGACTGCCTTCGTCTCCACCCTGAGGAGCGGCACCTCTGGGGCAGGGGGCCAGGGGTGCCGCTGGGGTCCTGCTCTGCCCTGGGTTACTCCTGAGTAATACTGCATAACTCTGCATCAGGGTGGAGGATTTGTCCCCGTTCATTTCTGCTCACAGTTTCCCCTCAATTGCCTACTGGATTTTCCTGTTTAGCAGGCATGGCCCCTAGAAGATGCCCTCCGAGGACCACTGGGATCTTGAGCGCAATCAGGAGCTCCGCTTTTCTCCAAGGCATCATGGCTCCTGGGGGCCATCCTCATCCTCTCTGCTGCTCCCCAGGAAAGAAAATAAGTACTGGAGCTGGTGTTCTCTTACCCGCAAATCCCTTGCTCAGTGGAGGGGGACAAGACGGAGCATGAAGGCCCTGAGCCACGCACCCCCGGCACTACCTCCCAGAGCCTCAATTTGTCTGGGTCCTAAGAAATTGCATCTGACACTGAAATGCCTTCCCACACACAGACCTCCCTCTCACGGGAGGGACATTCCAGCCCTGGGAAGGGACTTGGCACTAAACGGTTGCAGAGTCATGTCTTTCGGCAATAAATTGTCTCCCTTCAGAGAGCTGCTTTCTCCAGTCTCTGGAAAGTGACACATTGTCGCTTAAGATCATTAACTATTTGACTGTGAGACTGCTGCCTGTAAAGCTCGCCACACTGCCAGCATTTCGCTGTTAATGAATAATAAATTAACGCTGTGACTCTGAGCCCTTCCTTTCATCAGCTAAGGTTTCCAGAGGCCGAAGAATCTCAAAGGATCCTTTACAAGCGACAGTCAATGTAATTACCTACAAGCAGCAGCAAAGTGGTGGGTGAGGTGCAGAAACGGGCTGCGGTAGCGATTGCTAGAAGTCCTCTGAACATCAGGTCTGTTAGGACTGACTGCCCACTGGTTTTCTGCGATACCCTGTAGAGATGAACATCGCAAACACGAACGTTGGCAGCCAGGTATCTGCCTGCCCAGGGAAAACATCCAGTCCTGTTGCTTTGGGAAGCAGAGCGGATTGCAAAAGGGCTTCTCTCACCTAAAGATGGGTTTCCAATTTTGCTTGCAAGGGGAAGAGATGCAGCCGGGAAACTGCCCTTCTTTACCACTTCTCTTGAGGGCATAAGAAATCGGGGCTAACCCTGGAAACTGAAACAGGGATGAGCAGCTACTGGTGGCAGCAAGACCCTCTGTGCCTCCATGGCTTTTACAGAGCAGCCACAAAACACCCCCAACCGCAACAATCTTGGGACTGCCTCTAATTATGTGTATGTTCGGGTTTGCCTGGGGCCTCTTTGCACTGCCAAAGTCTACCATACAGTAATACAGGGGAGAGGCAGCAAGTACTACTTGACTGCAGCAGCTGGGGAGGCAGACAGTTCCTCTCACCCAAGCAGAGGACATCTCTCCGAGATGCCCTTAGAAGAATCAGTCAATTGGAGCATTGCACCAGGCTGCTTCTCCAGCCCTGGTTTTCTTTTGGAAAGCTGGATGAAGGTAGGTGCCCTCAAGACCTACCCATTGCCTTTGTGGTTGAGGTTGATTTCTTTGTAGAGGTATTCTCTCTCCCTGTAATTAATACCTGCACCCCGGGATTGTTGCAGTGATGTAATCATGCAACATCTTAGGTAAAAACAGAATGAGACATACTATTAAAGCCAGACATAAATGCTGATTTCTTTTTATTAAGCAGAGGTTTCAAGATTCATCAGAAGCTTTAAAGGTTCAGGACAAGGCTTTAGGGGAGCATCTGCCATGGGGAACATCGCCAGGGAGGATTCCTCTTTCTGAGCTGAAGCCGGGTGAGAAATTAACATTCTCGAAGATGTCTCAAGCGAAGAAGCCGACCGCTTCTCCTGTGGAGAAAGAAATCAGTATCTCAGAGACAAAACATCTGGGGTTTTACTGTTTGTCTCTCCCTCTGGTGAAGGATATATAGTAGAGGAACTTAAAGAAAACAGAAAACTTCTGAACACTATTCCAGCTATTTCCTTTTATTACTAAAGTTCAAAGACAAGACAAAGATTTAATTTAAAGGAAGAACAAATAGTCTGTAGGAAACAGACTTTGTCTGCTGGAAGAAAGCACTTCAGCAAATTACTTAAGAGGGAAATGAAGAACTCTACTAAATGTGACCTCTTTATACATGAAAGAAAAGAATTCCTGGAAAATTCTTCCAATAAAAAAACCTGACCTTTGCCAGTAAGAGAACAGGTAAACAAAATAAAAGAACTTTACTTCTCCAACCAGTCTCCAAGACTCATAAGTTAGTTTAAGCTAAGTTAGTATGCCATTTAATTAGTGAAGATATTTATTTTCATACATACAGGAATGCATTGCAGAATAAGCACTTATTGCCGTAAGTTACACCATCAAACCCGCAGTGTGGGTAGTACTCTGTAGAACAGACTTCTCTGGGTACCAGGTACTCACGGCAGTAGTCCTGTAGATAGATGAAATCTATGTTCACAAAAAAGCTCTCAACAACAGATATGTAAGAAAGATGACAGAGGAGACCCCACACACACCCTGAGCTCCCTCCCAGTGCTGGCCAGAAGGAGATGCTGAGAAAAAACCCAGGGAGAGGGCAGGAGCACAGTGATATGTTGCCTCCAGCAATGTAGAGCCTGTGTAACCATTGTAAATGCTGCTGCAGTAATTTTGACAATAACTTGGACATGAACTGAGTATTGTGCTACTTGTTCAATCTATCATCAAATGAAAATGGCAATTTCACCCAATAGTATCTGTGGCAAATATTGTTCAGACAGCTGAATGACTCAGGCTTTTCAAATGCTCGATCACAATGTGATTAGTAAGGATTTATACAGAAACTGCTTTAAGGAAAGAAATGAAGGAAAATAGAAAGATCTCTCCCTTACCTCCATCGCACTGGTACCTGGGAAAAAAAGAAAAAAAAAGAAGAAAATATGATACAAATGCAATTCATGGGTTCTGTTAGAGTTAGAATCTGTGAATGCATCCCCTGACTATTCAACTTTCAATTCACTGTTTGTTAGCAAATTACTTCTTAGACAAAAGGAATTTCAGGCAAAATTTTGCACCATATCATATATTTACAACATTGATTCTGTAGTATAATTTTTTTAATGAGGGTTACAGCCAAGAAGGAAAAGGTGTGCAAAATGAAAGAAGAGAAAGGCATTTTCCATGGTTCAAAGGATGGAGCAGGACATGTACTTAAAGCTAAGCAAATTAATGAGGCAAACAGGGTCATAAAACTGGCAAGTACATGGAGGCACCATCTTATATGCATTGCCACAATAGTTCTTAAATAAAAGGAGTATTTAGCGAGATGTAACTTTTATAAAGCTTCTACAACTCTTCAGGCTCTCAAATTGCATCTCAGTTTAGGATGACTACAAGAAATGTTTGCTTTCATTCAGTAAAATAATTTGTGTTTCTACAACATTTCAGAGGTTAAATAATGGATGTCTGAGTCTTCAGGTTGTACCACGTACATGTCACTTCTTCCGTTATGCATAAACTAACACTGAGAGTAGAGCTGTTCCCACAGTTGTTCTTACCCACTCAGTTCTGTTGCTAAAATATTACCCCATAAGTGATAGTCTTTGATGTCAAGTCTTTTCAACACTATCTTTCTAGGAGTAAATAAGTCCTTGTAGAATGAAACTCTGAAACTCCAGTCTGCGGATGTTTTTGTGGTTTTAAAGACAGCCAGTGCTTACCGAAAGACAGAGCAGGAGGCAGTAAAGCTACTCACCTTGGATGCAGCAAAGGGCTAGAGCAAACACCAGAAACACGCCTACCGCCTTCATGGTGGCTGAAGAGTGTGCAGTGGAGTCTGTGTTTCGCTCAGCAAATGTAGCCTTAATTCTGCCTTCAGGTGGTAAGCATACTTATATACACGAGCATGTTTGTATGTGTGTGTATTTGTGTGCAGTCATATTTGACTTATCTGGCCATGTTCTGAAGTAATTAATATTCTTGGTCTTTTGTCAGGGTGGCAATCTCAAGAGGTAAGCCATGGTGTAGATCAGGAAGAATGTTTCTTCATTAACATGAGTCACAAGAAGATTAGATATGTTAAATACACCCTCTGTGTCATTATTTCAAGTGAAACATGTGACAGATTCGTTCTGAAGGATCATAGAAAATCCCTGCAGGCAAAAGAGCAACTGTACAAACCTAAGCAGCAACTGCTGTCAGATTTTCTGTCTGTGCACCTATCAGTGCCTATTTACACGTGGTGCTTTTCCACAAGTAAAACGTTGAGTGAACTGCTTCCAGAGTGGGAAGCCTCTACTTTTATTTTCATGCTTCATCCCAGTAAAGCATCATTAAGTTCAGGTGAAACCAGGAAAGCAGTGAACTGGGAAAGCAAGCAAGAGGATGTCCCAGACACTGAAGGGAGTCCTTGGACTGGACAAGATATGGAGCAGCTTTTATGAGCATCTGCAAAGAATTTACGATTGTTGTTTCCCCTAAAAGCCATTAGCATTATGGGTTAGACTTACAGCAGTGGACTGATGGCCTGATGATGACAGAATGATGTGAGACCCTAGCCTGGATCCTAGAAAAGTTGAAATTGCTGCTTCATGCATCTGTCCATCCCAACGTAAATCCTTTGTTTTACCACCAAATCGTCGCTTTTTTGGATGAGGTCATCCCATCGAGGAAAAAAAGCACCCCCCTCCCTTTGGCTCCCGGAAGAAATGCGTATTGGAGATACTACTTTTTAGAAGGGATATGCTCAATTTGTTTATGTTTCTCTTGTGCGGGTCAAAATCCCACCAATTCAGTACTCCAACAGAAGACAAAAGCAAAATAAATTTCATGGACAATATGCCAATGACAGGTCACACTCTCAAAAAACAGAAGGATACTTTATCCTTGGATTGTGAAACACTGCCGAAATACTCCTTGGGTTCGCAGAGTATTATGTTATTAAAGACTATGAGAGAAGATAAGTAGGCAGGAGGAGAAACCATCCCTAAGAGGGCGTTTATCTGAAAACACTTGGAGGTTGTTAAAGGACAATTTCAAGATGAGAAAAGCCTAGAAACAAGTCATTTGGAGGACCTAGACAAATGAGCAGGGCCCACTCCTGCGTCTGAAAAATATGGGCTTTGCTAACAGCCTGCCCTTGCAGAGTGCTACGCTTCAAGTTCAGGTGAGGACTGTGCTCAGGAGGCCAAAGATCAGCTCTTGGTGCAGACACCAGCACAGTCTGAACAGCTTTTGCTGGTAATGCCTGCACAGGGAAAGTGCACCAGAAATACCTTAGGAAAGATTAGCTACTGTCATCGCTCCAGAGTGGTATTTCAGCCCTTTACAACCTCAAACATCTAGAAGGGTCTGAACACTAATGTAGGCTGACTATCGTTTATGTGCAAAGTTACACAGCTCTCAGGTTTATGCATCTGTATTTAATTTTCTGCCTTTTGTGAGGGGGAGGGCAGCAAGATGTTGTTCTTGTTATATCCCAGAGCTGTGAACACGTAACCTATTCAGCCTGGCATCATCATTCAACAAATCCGAAGAAAATGTTTCATGAGACAACACATGAAACAAGCCAAATAAATGTTGCTGATTTAGTTTATTGAGAAAGAAAATCAGGAGTGAGCTGAGTTCCCCAGAGGGCAAGATGAACTGAGGTGAGATCTTTAGTTGGGATTTGCCAGTGGGGATCCTGTAGTGAGTTCTCTCAGCACTGATACTCAGCATTTTCCAAAATGGCTTAAAGTGAGAGTCCCATTGCTGTCCCTGAAAGCAAGGAGAGTTAAAAATAGATTAGACACAGAGTCCTGCCTGCTATAATCTGTTCTTTTGCTTGGCTCCTAGAGAAGATGTGAGATAGGATCCTGCCCCAGAGCCAAAGAACGTGTAGATTCAGAGTGCCATTAGCTATTTGATTATTAAGAGTTCAGTGAAATGATTTAACCTCTTCTTAAGACTGAAAATATTTGGGGGGAAACTATAATGAAACTTCAAATTTAATTTTCTTTGCAACATGCACGAAAAATTCCATTAAGTTTAATGGTCTTCAAACCATTCACACAAACAAACTAGACATAGCTCTTTGTAGGCTCTAATGAAAAAAAAACAAATGGTTGGCACGATGGTTGGTATTCTGTCCTGCCCCAAATCCCTAATCAATGCTGGCCAGCAAACAGTGCAGACTTGTGTCTATAGGAGGCAACTGAAAACGTGATTGTGATCCGTGTTTGTACATACACGACTGCATTGCAGAAGTTACACTTATTGTCGTATGTTTTGCTGTCAGAGCCACAGAGAGGCATGTACTCAAGCGAGCAGACAGGTTTAGGGTAGTCACTGCAGTCAATCTGCAAAAAGAAAAAAAAAACGTCTAATGTGAAGGATATGAAGGCATCAATAACAGAAGGGCTTGAACCCCTAGCTACAGCTGCAGTGCTAATGATCACGATCTAACCAAAAGTAATTAACTTCCTTGCACAATCTGATATGAACTGAGGTGTCAGTTTCTCCTATACCAGAAGAATTTAATAATATAAAAATAGATCAGAATTTCCTGTTTGAAGATATGTATATCATAACCTGACCACAGCATTTCTAAGCAGCAGCAGTTCACTCTGTGAACGTGCCATGGTTGTGATCATATCACACTGTGTTCCCGACCTAGCCAGGAAATTAAATAGAAAACCACTGGTGTCTGGAGAAGTGTAGGTGCTGATGCCTGTATAAGGGTCCAGTATCTCTCTCGTAGTCTTAAAACAGGAAGATCAACACTTAGGTAGATACTGTGAGCTGGATTTTGTTTCTTTGTGCAATGGGTGCTACACTTGCTGAGAAGTATCATAGTGCAAAAAATGTATGTGAGTCCAGGAAGAGGCTGAGGAATTTCACAGAGCAGAAATCTATCAAGGCTTACTGACTACACAGATATCACACCTAGCTGAGGTCCATCACCTGAAAATAGCTGGAGGTTGGAAGAGTAGAAGTCCCATACATAGTCACTCTACTCTTACTCTCTCCTAGCACAATCCTTATGACCCCTGCTAAGAGCAGGCTCTGCATCAAGCTATCATGAGCTTGATGAACCATTGTTTTGACCCCAAAAGCCATTCTCAGTTGTTGTTCTCATTTCTGCCCTGATATATTATTCCTGCTATTACTCTTTTACCGATCCCTTCCTGTGTAGTCACCCTCTTCCTTTTCTGACGTTAGCAGGGGTACTGCATATTATGTGTGGAGAAAGCAAAATCCCCTGTGCTGAAGCACAGCAGCAGCTACACTCCTGTAGGATGCTGCTGGTCTGGGGGCTGCTGCAGACCCTGGCAGTGCTTCCCCTGACATCAGCGGGACTGAAACCCAGTCCCTCATCACACTATTCACTTACTGTAGCAATTTCCTTCTTACATTCTCCATCATACTTCTTGCCAACACTGCTTCCAGGCTCTCTGGGAAGGGAAGAGATCAGCGTTAGGGAGCTCTGCAAGCAACCTGCTCTGCTGAAACCCATGTCCCACCAATGCTGATCAGCCTCAGGTACAACGTATGGGATAAAGGAGATGTCCAGCTTAGATGTCCAACTGGTGAAGGTTGTGTCCACATGGCTCTAGATACCAGCTCAGGTGGTGTCACAGCCTGCCAGAGTGCTGTCTTATAGCATGATGTGAAGGACACGGGAGGGTCCAGGGTGTTAGGTTGAATGAGGAGCTAGGTCGTGTGACAATGTAGATCCACCTCAGGTTAGTTGTTGTCCTCTGCAAGGCAGCATCTGCCACATAGACCTTTTTTACTTAGTTAAGATAAGCGTTCTCCCTGTGTTAGATCCCCACCCAGCCCTCTCCTCTCTCTAGATCAAAGGCACAGTTTTCCTTCTAATCACAGAGGAAAACAGGATCTAGTTACCAGGGAACGAGGAGGG
>NW_009612432.1:28413-120940 GCF_000690535.1 Cariama cristata
TCCAATTGCCTTACAGAAAAGGCCATTGTAGAAGCCCTGATATTCAGAAGAACAGCTGCCAGGAGTGCTAAGCACTCGTTGTCCCTCACAGGAGAGCTCTGCACACACAGTACTCACAGGTTACGGGCACACAGCAGGCACTCGTTGTCATAGGTGACCCCATCCGTACCGCAGACGGGGCTGAGGTCTTTGCTGCAGAGCAACACCACTTTGCCTTCCTCGTTTGTTGTGTTGGGATATTTACTGCAGTCCACCTGTTGAGGGAACACACAACAAAGCACTGGTGAAGGCTTACTTGCAGGAAGCAAGCAGATCTGGTGAGTGTGTCTGTTTGGCCACCTAGGGTACCACCACAGCAGGAAAAATGCTCTTTTGTGTGTCACCACAATGACAGTTCACTTGAAGATGACCAATGCAAAATTCAACATCTCATTTGTCCTCTTGATGAGTGTTTGAATTATTTCTTAGGGGAGTTAATAAGCAGCTTTGGCCACTCAGAAGCAGGACATGCCCCTTGTTTTGCCCTTGGTTTCACTTACAGGGACAACTTCCTTGCATTCTCCGTCGTGGTCTTTGCTGACATTGGTTCCATATTCTCTGGAGAGAGAAAGACAAATGTTAGGAAGTTCAGGAAAAACATCTTGCTACATCCTAGGTGCTGAGAATATGTAACTAATACAAGGGAAAAGCGACTCTTCATCAATCAGGCTTATATAGGTATTTTTGAGAAGGTAGTGCTATCCTCCCTGATCAGCTAGCACTGAGTGGCTGGCGGGGATGTAAAGACCCTGAGAGCTTTAGGACCATTTGGGGCAGTTCAGAGCAGAGCATCTCTCCATCCTTTAGCTCTGCTTTTCTGTGATGAGATGTGCCCTAGGGGCTGTCATCTGGCTGATCCTTGAGCTGGAGAAGAAAAACCTGAATAAATTACACCAACAAAAGAGAGACACTAAAGCGATGTCTAGGCAACCGAGTGCTACGCAGTGATATCCAAGCTCATTTTGAAGGAACTGATACAAGTGACATATGACAGACTGCTGTTTGTTGAAAAGTGGTGCTGCCAGGACTCCTAAGCATTGCTGTCCGAGATCTCCTATGCAGTACGTACATGTTGTAGGCACAGAGCAGGCACTCGTTGCTGTAGGTGACTCCATCGGTACCGCAGATGGGGCTGAGGATCTTGGTGCAGACCAACACCTCTTTGCCTTCCTCGTTTGTAGTGTTGGGATACGTACTGCAGTCCACCTGCCAACGGAGCGTACAACAACAGGGTGGAGAAGACATTTTGCATTCACAACTCTCATTTTGCATGAGACGGTGACCAGATACAAACTACAGTGGGTTTTTCACTACCACAGGACAAACTTGTGCTGGTGGGTCAATCTGGTAACAGGACAGTCCTTCCTGCAGAGACACAGCAGGAGAGGAGGAGGAAAGGGCTATAGCCATGCAGCCCCCCAGACAGGGTAAATCAGTGGTGGCCTCTCACACTCACTCGACATCATTTTACAAATGCTATCCATTGGTCCCTTGTTCTTATATTCCTGCGGCCCTTCTGGTGCACTTCTGTTATTACTCTTCCATTCTCAAGACACTGATCATGTTTTTTTTCAGAGGAGCAAGACTAATGTGTGTGGAAGCTGGAGTGCCTCAAGCTGGTTTATTCTTTCAGTAGGTTGCCTTCGGTTCTGATACCACAGTCTGTTGCTCTCAGTTGAAAGCCAGTCATATACAACCAGCTTAAAATTTAGACCAGTTTAAAGTTGGTGAAAAATGAATTAGTCAAAAAATTTTGTATCATTACCACTACTGCATTATTAACATACAGCATAGATGTAGGGCCAAGAACAGTATAATTTAATGTTTTACACTGTAGAATCTGATTGCAATGACGCTGATTTCACGCTATGTGAAAAACAGCTAAACATCTACAGGCCCGAGGTTTTTCCCATTCCTTTGGTTATGTCTTTAGCAGTCCACATACCTGAGAAAAGTGACAGAAACCTTCTACTCACCTCAACCCCAAAGGCAGCGTCTGGAAAAGAAGAGAGAGGCAGAAAATGTGAAACAAAGCCAATATGATAAGACCTCAGTTAAAGCTGGAAATCTGAATGTAAAATTCCTGTATATGCAGGATCAAACTGAATGATTTCCAGCGATTGGTTTCCTGAACTAAATAAACTATGTATGATTTTTTTTTCTACATTGATAAGTATAACAACATTGTTTATTGCTGGCTGTGATGAAACATGGTTTTGAATAGCTTTGTGCTTTTCTTTATTTTGAGATAGGTAGACTTATTAATTGAAAATAGAATAGTTTTCCTTCCTTATCTTTTTACATATCCGTTTTAACCCTTAAGAGCGGCTGTTAGGTATCTGAAAAGAAACATGAGTCAATACAGACAAATGTTAGTAGTGACCTACAGGATAAGCAAATACATACAGCAAGCAGACATTCCTGTTGTCAGGAATATGCATTTTAAAGAAGCTGAGTGTGAAAAAAAAATGTCTTTAACTTTGTAATTTTGTCAGATGCAAATATGCAGTGAGAACATCAGACTCCAGCTTGTTTTCATCTCTTGTTTCTCCATTAGCAGCAAAAGTATTGTAGGAAAGTTGCCAGGCTCCTGGAAAGAGCTTGCTCGTGCCATTACGACATTTTCATGACTAGTTACTAGAGGTCTGACCACCTCATTACAGCCTTATTTCAAGTATTTATCCATTTGCCGTAGTTGTACAACACCAAGTGTAAGCAGTGTAATGGTGTTAAAACAACAGTTTAAAAAGTGTAACAGCACTACTTACCAGCACAGAACTCCGCTTGCAGTTGTTTGTATTTATGACAAACAACCAGCCACAACAGTGATCCACTTAAGAGTGTCCTGAAATCTGCTCCTGCATCCTACACGATGCCAACGTACCAAGGCAGCCTAGCTCTTTGTAGGAGAAGATTATCTCTCTTTGAACCCACTATCTTATCCTTTCAAAGACAGCCAGGACTCAGACATGAAGCCTTTGCAGCACTTTGAGAGTTACTCACCTGGGAAGCAGCAAATCGCAAAGGATAGGAGCACAAAAACACCTGTCATGGTCATGGTGGAAGTATTTCTTGAGTCTGCAGGCTACCTGCTCCTGCTCTGCTCATGAGATGGTCTCTCCAAGGCTGACTGCAAATATATAGAAATGCAATGTCTAAACTGTTCAACTGTAACATAAAACAACGAGCAGAATCTGTCACCAGTACAATGAGGCTGGTAATATTTATTGAGGTCTTGACTTTCAGGTAATGGTCTGCATCTGCTAGGCAATTGATTTTGGCCGAACATCTGGTTAATAGCTTGAGACAAGCATCACATGTTCTCAATGGTCAAAACCAAACAAACAGCCTTTTAGACAAAATAAACCTCTTTAGGATTCTAGTAGAAATGTAGGGAGCACAAAATACTGAAAGGAGTAAACAGCAGGTCTTTCATTTGTCTCTGCAGAGCAGCATCTCCCATTAGGGAGCAGCTTAGGCATATCATGCAGTACTACCCTGTTTGCAGACCAGGCTAAGAGTCTCTGCTTTCGGGTCTTTTCCCCCCCCCAACATTCCCAGATATTCACCACTAGGTATGAACACAGGTCAGGTGTGGCTTTGCCATCAGCAGATCTGGTTAAGCTTTGCCAGATGAGTCTGGCAGGACTGTGTCTAACCTGTGAAGCTAATGGCATTTAGCACTGGTTTGATAAAAGAAAGGGCTTCTTGACAGTTTCACTGCCTGGCTATAGAAGAGCTCAGTAGAAGGCTTGAAAGCAGGTTAAATTCTGTCATATGCCACTGAAAATGTCACTTGAACCTTGACAGCAGGGAGCATTTATTCACAGACCTAGTCACAGTTAAACACACCGACCAATTCAAAGTGTTCCGCCAAGCCATCTTAAGAACAAAAGACACTGAAGGTTTGGGAACCTATTTACATAGCACCAACTACACTTGAAAGTACAGTAGGTCCTTTCCCCTACAGATATTTTAGAAAATGATACTTAAAACATAGATCCTGTCCCAATTTTCCTGTCTGTCTCGCACCTCCAGCCTTTGTGCCATCTCCAAATCTCTCCTTCCCAGGAGGAGGTCTCAACTTCTGCTGTTTTAATAGGTGTAATTTTGCAGGAGTGGGTTCTGCCTTTGACCTAAGTTTCTCACCATGATCCCTTTCACAGGTCCTAAATGGCAAGCATACCTGGGTTTTTTTGGTCATGGAAGCTAAATATTGTGCTTAGGATAGACTTCAGCACCATGGGAGCTGCAGAGCAGAAAGTGCTTTACAGGCACTCCTTTGAACAAACAAGACACCATCCATTAATCAAATGAAATTCAGCTGAAATCACTGAACTTTAGCCCAAGCAATTGAGTTGGTGTCTGATACATCACAGTGATCTAAAGGGTATACTTTGATCCTTAAAAGTATGAATTGTGTAGTGCATGGAATCACCTGTCCTGGGCACTGGTTTGTTATGAAGGCTGCGACACGGCTGTGTGGGTATACAGGTTACATTTTTACCTAAGAGAGATGGGTTTCTTCACAGGGAGAAGCATTAAAATAATTATGCTGCTGGGTTTGTTTCTATAAATTACAGGGAGCATGCATGAATATTTTAGATGGATTTGGCACATCTTCAAGATGTATTGCCCTAATGCGCCTTGTGGATGGCGTCTCTGGAAGCCAAACCCTTTTCCCTGAGTGTGTACAGGAGCACACGGAGGCTGCTTTCACCTGCCACACTTGTTGCCTTCATCAGTTCACCCGTACAGTCTCTGCACAGTTGGAGGGAGGTAGATCTTTCTGGGTCAAATGTGAACTTTGCCACTGCCTTCTCCAGCCAGGCAGTGACACCTCTGCTAATCATCCTCACCAGCCCTCGCAGCCCCGACCCAACAGCTTTTGATGGGTTGCCCCCTGGCCGGTGTCCATATGCTGCTGCTCCAGGCTGCTCCCTGCCCCAAACAGCGCCGTCCTCTAGGCAGGACTGACTTCTCTCCTGACAGGTGGCGAACACCTTCCTGCCAAAGGCTGCTGTGTGTCACCTGTATACACCAGAGAAAAATATTCCACTGCAACTGCCAGGTTCAGCACTGGGTCCGGGACTTACTGGCCCTGAGCAACCCAGATTTCCTCCGACTCCCACAACGCCCATCTGATGTTCAGTGGATCCATTCCTTCACTCTCTCACCTGACGAACACTCTAGGGAGAATCAAGTGAATCAAGACAATTAGTGTTGGCTGGGGAACACCAGTCTCCCCTGAGCCACTGGGGTAACCCCTCCAGGCAAGCCACAAAAATGGCACCCAGAAATCACCAGGTTTCAGACTCATGCACAGCCTCCAGCCAGCCAACATCCACAGCCTCTCCACCCAGGGTTACAGCTCCATTATCCTGCCTCTGATAACAGCATGGAAAAATCCCACAGCTGGCTAAGCTCATGCTGTAGGACAGGTTTCTCAGTTCTTAGCTACTCTTGGAAGAACAGTTAGAAAGAGGATTTGGTCTGCAATCCTGCCACTGATCTCGTGCTGTAATCCACTTCATTATGGTCTTCTAATCCTCAAAGTCAGATGCAGCATACGGCTAATGACCATTTGGCTAAAGTAAAATCCTCGTGTGTGCAGAAGCCAGCACGAAGGCAGAGGTCTGCAAGTAAGCAGAAGCAGTGCCACGTCTCAGGGTACCACATGTTATAGTCCTGAGCACCAGAGGATCCGCGGGCTGCCATCAGGGCAGGATTTGGCCATTATACAACATCCTCTCTCACTTACCCAGGGATTTTTCTTGTTTCACATTTTCCGTTACAGTTTTTACCACTATTGATTTCATATTCTCTGGAAGAATCAAAACTGATGATGGGAAATTTTCTTAGCTGACACACGACTTCTCAGTGTAATACACTGGTAAATTAATGACAAGTTATTTGTTACATTTTTCCAAACATTCCTGGATTTTGTCGCATTATTTAATTAACAAATAGCTGTGGTAAAAGTAGGAAATAACAATAATTAATTGTAGCTGTTTCATGAAATTACCTCTAATCACTCCAAAATGCCTGCTAAATACAATTCAGACTGCACTTTCCATCTTTGTCTTTCTCTTCACCACAGTGTGGCCAATAACTATTTGTACTGAGCCGTGTGCCTGGAGAAACCGATGGAGAACAAGTGGAAGATCTGCCTCCCACCTAGTGCCCAAAGGCACTTTCGAACTAAGCAATAAAGCAAAGTCACTGATATGCTTAAAACATATCAATATGAAAACATACCCATGTATTTATGAACTGATAATAGAGCTTGATTCAGATAATGCTGGTGAATGTTTTCCTGAACTCATAAGACCATGTGCAGAACTTTGAACCCTGCAAGTGAAAACTAACATAGTTTCACATAACTTATGTAATTAATTAAGTGTACTTGGCCTCACTACAAGTACAGATGTGACACATGGGAACGAATTCAACAGAGGCCACCAGGCTGGTCAGAGGCTGGAGCACAGGGCATTTGGGGTAAGCTGAAGGAGCTGGGCTTCTTCATCCTGGGGAAGAGATGGCTATGGGAGATCACATTGCTACCAGCAGCTCCCTGATGGGGTTATAGAGAAGACAGAGCCTTCTCAGAGCTACACAGTGAAAGGATTAAATTCTGACTGAATATGAGGAGTTATTCTTTGCCACGAGGGTGATCAAGCAGTGACACAGAAACCAGAGAGGCCACGCATATCCTTCCTCGGTGATACTGAAAACCCAGCTGAACAAGGAAGGCCTTGAGCACCCTGAGCTGACACTGACTTTGGCCTTGCTTTGAGCAGGGGTTGGGCTAGAGACCTCTAGAGAGCTCTTCCAACCTGAATTATTTTACATATGTGGTACTTACATAATGTTCTCTCCTATGGATAGTTTTTATTAATGAAGGAACATAATACTTCTCCATGACCCAGGAGAGCAGCCTCAGTGTTTTCCTGCAACCTTTTCTAAAGGGCCACAGGTAAGCAGTACAAAGAGCTCCTAGCACATTTTTATGGGGGAATGACCAGTAACATGTACAACAAAAAGAGTAGATTGTAATCATTGTTAAAAAATCCCCACATACTGAACTATTTGAGTTTGAGAACGTTATTAGCTATCAGTGATTTCAAAGTCTCTCCATTTCTGCAACAGCCCAGTCCCCGTGCCATCACAACACTTCCCCAGAGGAGCATCAGCATTCGAACCAACAGCAGAGTTATCTGCACCACAGAAAAACAGCTGCCAAAACAGCAGCCACTTCACTGCTGTGCTGCAACCTGGACCAGATGTGAGTCTCAGCACCATCAGCTCTGAGGACATACCTTCACTTCTCGCCTCACCAGCTCGTGCTGTGCTCCAGCTCTGTTTCTGCATGATGAGGACATCAGACCAGGACTCCATTGCACAGGGCAAGAGCCACATGAAAGCAGGAAAATGCTGGAATGAGCAGCAGAAAAAGGAGGCACTAAACTGCAGAACATTTGGCTGGACAATGGCCCAGGCTCTTGCTCTTTGAAGTGAACATACTACAGGGAGGATGGTTTGAAGGTAATGAGGGTGATGTTATTCTGCAGCTGGTCAGAGGAAATCATTGGTTTAATCAGTTTTCCTGACATTCAGTGATTTCAGCTGTGCATCACTGAGTGCCCTTTTCATCTTTACCACAGCCCAAGCAGCAACAATGAGGATGTGGCTGCAGGGAAGTAGCAGCCAACCTTGGATCTACACTGTTCATGGCTGCCTGGCAGGAGAAAGTTAATCTGGCAACTTCACTGCTAAGGCTGGGAAAGCCTGCTTCAGGAGCTGGAGTCAAGAGAAAATCTTCCAAAGCTGGGAAAAAAAATAAAAATTCAATAGATTCTTACCTGCAAGGAGACATTATTTATAGCTCAATGCACAGTTAAAATAGAATGAATAGGCATGTTCTGCCATGAAAGCAAATTGCTTTGAGGTTATATAAACCAGGGGAATAGTTGAGCACATCTCCAAAGGACAGTAGATGAGGCATTTTCAAGCCACCAGTCATCTAGCAGCACGCACGTCATCAGAATAGCACACGGCAGGGGGATCGTGGCTGCATCCCTTGGATTTCAGACAGCTACGCAAGCCAACAAAGACTATCATTGCCAAGAGAGGTTTATAGGCAGAAGCAAGATATTTTAATTGACGAACTAGCAGAGGCTGAGAAAAATAATTCAGTATGGTGGGGATGAGCAATTGCTGCACGTCTCCGAGTAGCGAAGAGGAATATGAAGGCCTCAAGGAAGACCACTTGATCCCTGGATAGCAGCATTCAAGAGCTTGTTTACAGAAGGATAAGCATCCCAGATGTAACTACGGTACAAAGGCTATGGCAAGGCTGGCTGGGGAGACAGGTTACAGTCTCCCATGAAGCACAGGGATCATCTCTTCACAGGGAGCTGCCAAGTCTCATTAATTTATCATAGGAACATGCCTTCAGTGCTTGCTTCCCTCAGTTCTGTTTCATAAGATTGACAGACATGTCTATAGACCACAAAGTATTCTTGACAAAGGGTAATTAACCTTCCATGTTTGCATCTCCCTCCTCTTAGTAACACACCAAGTTTGTGCATTTTAGGGAGGGCTGGCTGTAAACAAGTGATAATTTTCTTTTATGCTCTTGATCAGAGGGCAGGAGGACTGGAATAACAACTTTTCTGAGCTCTATCTGTAGTAGTAGGTAACTGAGGAAGAATTTCCTTGAGTAAATGGCCAAAACCTTGGACACAGGGCTTTCAGAGCAGCCCCAGGTCTGTGAATGAGATCCCCATCATCCTGTAGCTCCGCAGTCCTTAGGGCTAGGATCTGGCACCTGGTCCATGCAAGTTCAGGACCAGGTGACCTGAGGCTCTGCCCAACTTGAGGGAGCTAGAGGTGCAGAAGTTTGTACACAGATAATGATATCTATGAGAGATAAATTGTTCTAAAGTGTTTAAGTTAGATAAACATTTCAAGAGTGTGTCGCCCTGTAAAAAACCCACATAGGAGGAAGTAACCAGGAGTGTAAAGGAGCTGTTTCCTGGAGGTGCCAGTCCATCGCCCTGCCTATTAACTGCCCCAAGAAACATCAATGTATCACATCACCAGGCAAAGTTGTCTTTCCATGTGAAACCACAGGATGAGGCAAGGCAGAACAGGAGCAAGGAGAGCATCAAACAGAACCATGCTCCCAGATCTCACCTTATCAGCCAAACTAGCAAAAATTCATATGAGAAACAATGTTTGGAAAAGACAAATGAAGGTGGTTGCTTTCATTTATGGGAAGAAAACCAGGAACCTCTGGGATTTGGGAAGAATGTTAGTTTGCTTTTTAAGCATTTTGACCACTTTTTGTAAATAAAGCAGCAACAAGGGATTTTCTTTCTGAGGGATAAGGTACAATAGGCTAAGAATGAAAATTCACCACTCTCCCTGGTGGGAAAGAAAGGGACAATAGGGTAAGAGATAGGATGCATCACGGTGCTGCAACTTGAACGCTTGGCTGTAATGAGTTTCTATAGCTGAAGGACTGTTAGCATCATAACCATTGAACACTTCTTCTTTCATTATTAACATCAAAAGAAAGGGCAACAATTTCATTTATTCTGCAGAGTTGAGCTTTAATGAGACCACTGGCTGAGTCTTTGCAGCTGGACATGAGTGAAGCACCATTGGTGCTGACAGAAAGGAACATGCTGCTAAATTACAAGTCTTTACTATTTCGCAGACACTGAGGTAGACCGCAGGACTTCTACCATCTCTAAACTAATGCACTAGCAAAGTAATGCAGTTATTTACTTAATACGTAACGCATGACAACTGCTATGTTGTGCGTTACCATATGGCCCCTACATCCCCTGGCTTGGGCACTGTGTCCCATTTGCAACCTGACAAAAAGTTCTTGTCTCAGGAGAGCTGAATGCACTGACATCTGCAAAGGTTTTGTGTGTCTCCTTTTCTGATCTTGAAACAGGTTACGCTGTACTTTCCTGATGCTGTCAGTGAGGTTGTTTGTGCATGCTTGCATAGCAAAGAAATATTTCTGCTACTTGTCTCGTATTTTGCATCTCTATGCCATCCTTCTCTTCATACATTCGAATGCAGCCTGTGGAGAATAGCAGTATTAGAAAGCTAGCGTTAAATCACTGCCAAATAAAATGTCAACAGAAGGTATATGCATCACTTACGTCCAATCGTACGCTGCCTGCTCAGCACCCGGCTGACATTATTTGGGATGCTGCCACAGAGAGCGGTGGGAGTTCAGGCTGCTTCTTGGTTTGCCTTCCTTCTAAGTCACTGGGGTGGACTGCTGTTCCCGAGTCCCTGGGTGTCCCACGTTCTCTGAAGAAGGGAAAGTCTGCCATTAGAGACTCAGTATGATCATTTTCCCCAAAGGCGATTGGATGCTGGGAATGTAAATAAAACTCCCAAATGATGCAAGTGAGCAGAGGTCATCTGAGTTAAACCACCAACAATGAAGTGGTTTTACTGTCTCTGACTATTATAATTCTATCGGTCAACAAACCTATGCCATCTGAATATACTGCATCGTTTGGATTTGCACTCTGGCTATTTTCTTGAGCTATTTTCTTTTCTCTGTTAAATCTTCACGATTTCCCCCCAAGCACAAACAGCAAGTGAAGAGGGAGAAAAGGAGGATAAATTGGAAAAGCACAGTGAGAGGCCAGGGGCTAGGGGACTGTCACTCGGAAAGCACGTTCTTTCCATCAGACTGACACATTATGGGCACAGATCCCACATTCATCGGTGTAAGTGAAACCATCTGTGCCACAGATCTGCTCCGGCGCTTGGCCAGGGTCCCTGACTGGCCATCCTCAGCAATGCCCCTGGGGCATGTGCTAGAGCTAAGCTTTAATGGGAACAGAGAAAAACAATTTAAAGCAATAAATTTCCAAACATTCCTCATTCTTCAGGGTGCTTGAATGAAATTAAGGTTTTACTTCTGTGAATGAAAAATAGGCAGGAAGCGATCCACTATGTGAATGCTCTTTGTTTGCAAATTCACAGTATGTTTAAACTTATGGGGCTGCACCTCAGCTGGTGAAAATTTGGAAAACCCTCCTAGGCTGAGTGGATGTCTGCCAGCTGGAGACAGGCTCCCTTCCGCTACTGCTTTCTACTTTTTTCATATCTACTCGTTGATCAGCAACCAGAGCCCAGAGCACAGCAAAGAATCAAATAAAATTGCATCAAATATTAAATTACAACAAGAGAATGAACGTTTCTGAATGTGAACATACTGGTGGATGAAATGGGTGGATACCAGGATTATATTCCTTTAAATATAGAGATCTGAGGACTTTTTTTTCAGTTCCCAAACTATTTTCCTTGCTAACAGCCAGTTAAATAGACCTGTGTGACTGATACAATGAGTTTTTATAATTATTTCTGGATTTCTTTTCTTTTGGGGAACATATAGTTATAAAAGTGGTTAAAAAAAATCATTTAAATATTCTTCTGACAAGAGAACAG
Organism: Cariama cristata; assembly: GCF_000690535.1. NCBI lineage: Eukaryota > Metazoa > Chordata > Aves > Cariamiformes > Cariamidae > Cariama > Cariama cristata. The sequence continues at coordinate 39,943 of NW_009612432.1, forward strand.
TTTTAAAAATCAGTGGGATGAGCCTTGTCACTCTCAAGCAACCCTCAAGAGAGTGACAGAGTATCTAGGCCCATCCACATGCCTCTCTAGCAAATGCAGCACATGAAAAAAAGCTAAAACAAGGCACCAGAAAATCTATAGCTTTCAAAGTATTTGAAGAGAGTTTAGGTACAGACACTATCAAGGAAAAGTTGTGGTTGGTTTTTTTTTTTTTTCAAGTCACAGATGGGTGACTGCTGATAAATGGTGAAAAAAAAATCTTTTGGCTCAATATGAAAAGACTAAGTATTGTTTTCTAAATCCCACGTATCAATCAAGATTTAAGCGATTCACCTTATTCTTCCTTCTCTTTGTGTTGTAAGAAAAATGACTGTAGACTCAGAAAACATTGATAAGGCTATAAAGATAAGTTAGACAAACAAGGAAGGAGAGAGGAGATTTATATTTTTAAAATATTGCCTCTGTAATATGTACCGATGCATTTACAGGTCACAAATCCTGAGGCTGGGCCATCAGCGTGAAGTACGTTGAAGTTCATCAGCCCTTGGTGCAGCTCAGGAGCTCAGTCCCTGCTCTCCAGAGCCGGAGGGCAGCAGGAGCGGCTGCGAGGCAGCATGTGGAGCTGGACCAGCTGCGTTTCAGTGGTAAATTTTAGATGTCTGATGCTGCAGTCATAGCAGGCACTGGAAAGTCAGTTTTTTCTTCATTGTATCCTTGACTGAAGATATAAGGCTGCACCTGCAACTATATCTGTTCATGGCAAGAGTACAAAAATGAGTCCACTGAAGCAGGACTAAATCCATGCTTGTATCTGATCATTTTAGTGCCTCTTCCCAAGTTAAAAAACAGGCTTTCCTAGCATGACTGTTGAATGGTTTTTGGGAGTAACCGAGCCTTTTTGAAGCTGCTCAGGCTTTTGCCCAAGGTGAGTAAGAAAGTCAGCCTTGAGGCTCTGCAGCATTACACATCTGAGAAGCAATGGAGCAGTAGGCTGAGCAGCACCGAAGCATCCGTCATCCTCACACTGAAGGTGGTTACTGAATATATTTGCAGTCTGGCAAGCACCGAGTTCATGAGGTGATCTCTTGGTGTTCCCCAGCACAGTAATCTCTATCTATCCATCTATCCAGCCATTCCTCTATCTATGGCCAAGCAGGCACCTAGCTCAGTCAGCCATACCTTAAAACCACCTTTCAAGTCTCTTAGTGACGTTTTAAAACTGATGTTGTTCTACCTCTCTCCTAAGCCACAAAAACTCAATGCTTCTTGGATACGCTTGTCTTTGCCTGACCATTGCTTCCTCATCAACACAAAGCAGAAAGCAATCCTCTAATTAACACACACTCAGTAAGTAATCCTGGAACAGCTGAAAAACAACTCCAAGGCACAGAAAACAAGTTTGTCCCTAAGAAGGCTGCCCTACTTTTAGAGAGTTATATTGCTTCATAAAACATCCCCTGAGCCTGGGGGATATTTAAACTCCCACGTCAGGCTTTTCCCATTTTCTGGCCCAGTTTTAGTGATTTATTCTATCATGTAGCTTTACATGAATCCTACTAGTGAATACTGCAAGGAAATCTTTGTCTAATGACCTCTTTGGCTTCTTCCCTGGATTGCTCTGACTTAGTCTCAACTTTGTGCCTCCTTGAGTTCATGTTTCCCTTTGCTGTCGTCAGAGATTCAGCTCCACAGAGGAGGCTTTGGCACAGCTGTGCCCAGCTACTGCCATCCAGTTGGATCTTGACAGCTTTACTGCAAAGGCTTACAAAAACCCGTGGTGAGAGCTAAGTCCAACTGAAAGTCTGCCAAAGTCCACAAAAAAAATTATTCAGGTCTTATCCCTGAGGATAACCAAGTAACACTTAAACAAGACTAAAGCAGCATGTTCTGCCAAAACACCTTAACAGAAAATGTCAAAGCCCTATATAAACCAAAGGAATGTTTACATTAGGACACAGACCCAAGAAAAGTACAATAAGCCATTGTTAGTTACAAATTGTCTTGAAAAGTACATGCCAGCCATGGACACTAACGGCACAGAGGTACTACGGCCTCATTCCCCTGTACAATACCCACAGTATCTCCAAGTCAGGAGCATTTGCCTTCAGCCTATTCTTCTAGCCCGACAATTCAAAGAGTGACTTTCCAAATTGATCCAAATAATTGTGTTATTCTTTGGTAAACTACAATGGGACATTGAATCAGGGAGGTGCTAGCTGTAGTCCAGAAGAAATCCTTTAACCCTGAAATACTGGACTTGCAATGGCTTTGGTGACCTGGTGTGGAGCTAGTGGTAGTGGCTACACCTATGTTGCCAAGAGATGAAGGGCAGCCCCTAGGACCCCCTACCTCCCTGCCATCCATACGGACACCAAAGTGACAGCAATTGTATCACCAGGTCCTGAGCAATTTGGCCTCAATAAAGTAGGCAAAACACGACTATCAGTCAGAAGTGCTTTCCTATGATTTGTTATATATTCAGCTAAAATTGGTCACAAGTAAACCTCTGCATCCTTTTCCTTCCCGTGTCAGGGAGGAGAAGAGGCAAAAGGGATGAGACATGGCTTTAAGCGAAACATTGCCAAGTGAGTTTATTGAACAAGTGTTTCAGGAGCTAAGGAAACGAGACAAACTGAAGGAAAGTTGCTAGGGAAGATCAGTCCGTGGGAAGTCACATGCAAGGGAGCTTGTCTTCCTGGGCTGGACTCCAGCACAGGCTTAGCATTCACTCATACTGACAAGGTTGAGAGTCCTATTGCTTTCCCTGGTGAGAAAAGGAGAGAAGGATTAGGCACAGAGTATATTCAGTGCTGAAGTCCTGTTCCTCACTTCATTGGCCCAAGTGCTGGCTTAGTGTTGACTGGAGACAAAGAACATTCTCAAAAGCCCAAATACTTCCTTTCATTATTATCATTAAAGGAAAGATGAAAGGTTTCACACATTTGATACAATCCAGTAGGTTTGGTGAAGTACTTTCCATATGCCCTGATGAGCTCTTGGGACAGATTACATGCTGGTGAAAATGAGTAATGCATCTTTGAAGTTAACAAACAGAAGGCCATGTACAAATCACAGAAACAGGCCCTTCACATTTTCCCTTACAATGCAAAAAAACCCCACATTTCCTTGCACAAGTCGTGGTGCACCAGAAATGTCCAGTATATGCCCATAAGCAGTTAGTCAAAAACACATTATGAAAACAGCCCCACATGCTTAGTAGATACAAGAACTGATCATGAAAGGAAGGGTTTTACTCTTGTACGTACAGGTAGGCATTGCAGAAAAGACATTTGTTGCCGTATGTTTTGCCGTCAGAGCCACAGTGAGCAAAATATTCCATGGTGCAGATAGGAGAGACTTCCAAGAAGTCCTTGCAATGCTCCTGCATACGGAAGATAGACATGAGTCTCTGTCTGAGAGCAAACCATGGCCCCCCAGCATAAGGAATGATACCCCACCGAGAAATTAAACTGTCTGTAACATGACAATAACCAACTCAAAGTCTCCTCCTGGTGGCAGATGTGATCTTGTAGTATTCCTGCGCGCTGCCACATCTTTTCCTGCACTGTTACAGTGCAATAGGGTGGATGTTGGCTGTTTTAAGACCAATGTGAAATTCTCAAGGGATGTCCTCAGGTCTGCACACTACCGCTCCCCCAGTTTGTAACCCAGAGCAGAGGACAGTCCCCCATGAGTGTAACAGATACTGGACCTCACTCTTTGTTCCCATCCTTTCCCACTCACTTTTGTAATATCCCCTTCACAGCGTCCGTTCTTTGTTTTGCCAACGTTACTCCGATATTCCCTGGAGGAAGGAGAGACCGCTGTTAGTCACAACCTTCCCCATTACAACCAGAGTGCAAGAACAAACCTCACTCCCACATAGTGCACAGAAGATTTTCAGATAAACTAGCTTAGCGTTTCCTGCACGGCACTAATAAGAATATGCCCCTGTGGACCGGGCACGTATCTTTTGGAATAATGCTCTCCCCATTGATGCATCTCCCTTTGTGGGGCCCTGGGGTCGGACACCCATGTCAAACACCAACCAGGGCAAGCAGGAAAACAGGGGCAGACAGGCAGGACCCATCCAGCACGGGGTTTCAGAGAAAGCCCTTGCACATTACTTGGCACTCACAGATCCACCCACCACCACTTCAAATCCCCCAGGGAGAAGGATGAGCACTTACAGGTTGTGAGCACAGAGTGTACAGTCACTGGCGTAAGTGACACCATCAGTACCGCAGACGGGACTGTAGATCATCGTGCAGGCCATCACCTGTCTGCCGTCCTTCAGTGTGGAAACTGAGTACTGGCTGCAGTTGAGCTGGGGAATAAAGACGGCAAATGCTCTGGCATGGGCTCTGCTCTGTGCAAGGGTGCCCAGACACAACCCCCTCTCTCCTTATGTCTCTGCCTTTTAGGATTCGCTGTAGGATGAATTATGGTTTTATATTAACTCATTCTTCATGGAAAACTAGCAATTTCCTTTCACAGCCTTATGTTGGAGAAGACTGAATCAAGGCTTGGAGGTAGACATTACTCATTCAGCTTTGTATTTATCTTGATGCCCCTATACCCTGAAGGGATATTACAAAAATGCGGCTCAAAAATAATCTGCAAATCAAAACGGCGTGATTTATGCACCTCCTGCAAGAGGGCTGACTGTGACCAAGGTGTTTTTCATGGCCCACAAGAATGGAGGGGAGATGTGATGACAGGCCTTTTGTTGCGACGGGACGGCTCCAAGTGTTGAAATCTGCCAGCGGGACTGACAGCAGTTGAAGCTGATTTACACTGGCTGAAGAACTGGCCTTGCGTTTTAGCACTCCCCGTTTCTCCAGTGTGAGCTCTTCCTCCCTGATTTATGTATCTCACCCGCTCTGAGCACAGAGCGTACTCAGGAAACAAAGGAATGACATTTCATAGTTTGTTTGTATGAAATGAAATATCTGACTCGGGATGTTGACTCTTTCAAACACATGTTAATGAGATGGCTTTGTTCTTCTATTCCCCAGCGAGTGCAAATAGTTTAGAGCTGGCCAAATATAGTTAATCTGTTATTTTTACAAGATTCATTGTTGGTATACATTAGATTACATTGCATCTACAAAAAACAGAGAGGGGTTTGAATCCTCTGGTACATTAGGTATCAGCATTCAAAACACAGGCAATTTTCTAATCTATGCAGAACATCCTTTTGTAAAATGCAAGCATCCAGAAGGCACTGGGTATCCTGGGTCCTCTCCGTCCCCTTCCCATATTGCCAAAGCAGATTGCTAAATTCCTGTGACAGCTATGATAGACTGCTGTGGGAAAGGGATTTCTTCTTGTAAAGCCCTAAATCATTTATGCTACCTGTCTCATAATTCATTCCTCACCTGTCCTCTCCTCTCTTTACCTGACTGCGTGCAGGAAGTGCACAACGCGCCTGCTGCCAGGAGGGTGATATTCACCCACAGAAGGAAGGACGGCACAAGCTCTGACCTCTGGTGTGGGCTACACCACCAAAACCAACCAGCATTTATTCAAGTTATGCAATCAACACCAGCTCAAGCTCTTATTTTTTATAGGTTTCACTTACTTGGGGAACTTCCTCTATGCACCTTCCATCATGCTTCTTGGCAACACTGGTTCCAAATTCACTGGAAGAGAAAGCAGAGTTAAAAATGCTTGACGAGTAACTCTGTTGAGCTCTCAAGGGGTGACGTCCAGGGCTTACATGTTATGGGCACACAGCACACACTCGTTGCTGTAGGTGACACCGTCTGTCCCGCAGATCTCGTGCAGGATGAAGGGGCAGGCTGTGACGGCTTCGCCGGTTTTGGTATTGCTCAGGTAGGTGCTGCAGTCAATCTGGGGAGATAAAACAACAACGCTGTGTTAGCTGCTGGGAGATGGAAGAGGGCCCCATCTGCAGTCTGTCCACTCTGATCCTCCAGATTTTAAAGGCTTCTGCCAGAGGAAAATAACAGTTTTTTAAGTTTAGTCTTCCATTAGAAATTAAGCAAGCAATTGCAGTTGGGTTTGGTATTGTCTGCTAATAGAGGGAAGAAAGTAACACCTGGCCAAAAAGATTATTTTCCTAGAGTAGTACATATGGAAGTTTTAAAACAAGCATTTAACCCAAGGAATCTGATTTAAAGTGTATGACATTAAGTCCAGTTTGACACAGTTAACTAAATCTGAGATTTTCTTTCAGCTTTTTCAAAACACCAGCGAGAACTGTTTCACCAGATCCTGTTGCAAAGATATTTACAATATGTAAAATCTAACAGTTTAAATATTTGAGGATAAATAGACAAACGTCTGTTGGAAGTCAGTCTACATTAGCTAAGCACCACTGACACTTCACTGTCATTTTGCATAGTTTCCCAAACGCAGTGTCTCTTATTACCCATATTTCCCACATGGTCCAAGAGCAAATTAAAGCAAAGACAGCATTTTAACAATGTATCTGTGCTGTAGAAAATATATTGCAGTCCCTCAGGATGCATGAAATTATTTTTGGTGCTTTAGAGCTGCTCTGCATAAGCAGAATAAATGCATTGAGATATTATCAGCACATATTGTTACTGTGCAGGATAATAAAGCTATTTCTGTATGCATACCTGAGAGCAGATTTTTCCTGGCTGACCAGAGCACAAGGATTTTTTAACCTGCCTATCTAGTGCAACAGAAATCCTAGCACTGAATGAACACATGGACATCTAACACAGCCTTCTGTCTTCCTCTCCTACTGTGCTAAAATGGGCTGCATAGTTCTTAGGCTGTCTCTGATGATTTCTTTTCAGAGATCTGCAGTACTGGGACATTTTGTTTCTGAAGTCCCAACCTGTTCCCATTCTCTCTTGCCCTCACGTACAGCACATTGGCAGCAGCCGCTGTGAGCAGCTAGGGAGAACCACAGCACCATCACAAGCCCCGTGCATCACCCCTCCGTGCACCCGGGAACATGGTGGGTGCACTGAGCCCAGCCAGGGTCTTCCTGGAGACTGGAAAGTAGGAGATGGTGCTTATTTTATAGCTCATTACACTTACAGGAATACTTTCCTCCTTGCATCTTCCCTCGTGGCTTTTCTTAACGTGAGTCTCATGTTCTCTGAAAAGGAGAGGTTGGCGTTAGCATGCCCACCAACACTCAGGTGTCACAGAAAGCAAACCAAACTCACAGCCAATGCATATGATAAAGGAAGCATCTGATTGCCTGATGAACCAGCTTCTCCCAGTCATTGGCAAGCATAATCCTAAGCAGTTACAGACCTATCAGCTCTCCTCACCGTGCTACGCAGCAGGCCCATCCACTCTTTCATCTGCCCAAATACCACAGCCCTCATAATGTGCTCAGATTGAGAGCTGGTTCTCCCTCAGCTCCCCCAAGGAGCACAAACAGAGCATCCAGAAACAAAATTAAGGTGTCAGAGGCTTCAGGAAGTTGAAAGAGAAATAGAAAGAGACATATAGATATGTTAGTATCAAAAGAAAAGCCATCTGGAGAACTAACCATGGCTAGTCACTCCAAAAGAATCCTATGTACAGTACTTACACGTTATGGGCACAGATGCCACATTCATTGTCATAAGTAAAGCCGTCTGTGCCACAGACTGGGAGCAGGATCCTTGGACAGAGTACCTGGGCTTTATCACCCTTAATCATTCTTGATGGGTATCGACTGCAGTCAATCTGCAAAAAGCAGGAGTGTCAAACCTGGGGAAGTCCTTATTCTCTGAGAAAAACCCCAACGTAACCTTCTGCCATGCCTTTTATGCTGGGATGCCAAGACAACACTAATGTAATAACTCAGTTCTCTCAAAAACAGGCTGAGTCAGTTCTGCAGGAAACCTCTCATGCAGAGAGGAAACTACGCAGCACTGCATAATCTGTGAGATGCCAAATCACCAGGTTAAGTAGCTCAGTCAATTCCAAACGCAAGATATGCCAGAAAAGAAAAAAAAGAGGAAAACATAGTCCCTTTTCATTCTGCAGTATAAATATACACAAAACACCAAAATAGTGAAGGAATTTGGACTTCGCTGACAATGCATTTGAAGAGCATCCTCAAAGGAAGATCTAAGCCCAAACTGAAGGACTTCCACATTTACATGTTGGCATGTCCTAGACACCAGCTCTGGGACTTCTTGGCTGATACACTCAGATCAAAACTTCAGGTCTTCTCCATGTACCAGAATATATCCCCACCCCAGAGGTTTATGTAGGTATGAATTCGTAATGAAAACTCTGTGCCCAGCTCCCATGCAGCCCGTCTGCCAAGGCCGTGTGAGCAAGGAGGGCCCAGAGGACACCTGCCTCAGGACAGACGGGATTTGTAGGCACCCTCAACACAAGGGCCTGACAAGACTTAACAGACATGTGGAGAAAGCCAGGCTTCAGGCCAGCTCACTTTCAGAGTAGACGTAGCATCAGGGAATATTTCAGTTGATGCAGCTAAGAGGAGAAATATGTCTTCTATTGAATACTTACCTCAGAAGTCTCCTGTCTGCATTTTCCATTGTGCTTTTTGCCAACATGGGTCCTGTGTTCTCTGGAAGAGGGAAACAATAAAGTTGAGGAACTAAATGCTTAACCTCTTGGTCACAGTCATGTGCAAAATGAAGCAAGCCACAGCTTCAGATTCTGTAAGAGTGTATCAGAATAGCCACATTACTTCACTCATTAACAAGCTCATCACATCTTCTCATAACATGCAATTTAAAGCAATATTGTGAATTACTCGTTCCTCTGCTCAGTCACTGCCCAGCCCACAGACTAATCCGAGGAGCTGCCATCTGACTCTTAAAGGTTTCTCCTCATGAACACAAAGAAGGTCTCAGAAGGAAACCCAAAGTAAATCCAAATCCAATGCAATTTCTAAGAGACTTGATGAAATAGGCATAAGCAGAAATGCAGAAGGATGGTTCTCAGGACTGCAAAGCATTGCTGGCTACTTAGAGGGCATGCTCTACGTATGGCACTTACCCATTGTGGGCACAGATCCCGCATTCATTATCATACGTAATGCCATCTGTGCCGCAAACTGGACTCAGGATCCTTGGACAGGATACTAGTACTTTGCCATCTTCAGTGGTTGTTGGGTACTTACTGCAGTCAATCTGTCAAAATAAGGAGAATTAGCTCTCATGGAGACCTTGCTATGTGAGAAAAGTTGATGCGAAACTTTTTCATTTTGTATCCCACCTCCATTGTTTCCACAACAGGACAAAACCCTGATACAGTGAAGCTAAACCTTCAAACAGAAAAGCGCTTTCTGAATATTATCCTAGTTCTCTAGGAGTCAAGAAAAAGGACCATCTTGGAGAAGGGATCCTTCAGGCAGAAGAACATGTACAAAATTTTGGGCCCCTTCACATCAAAAAAACAGTCTTGAATTTAGTCGGCAACATTTTTCACCAGCTGGAAATCTAATATTGCTTTGGTTTGTGTTGGTTTTCTCCCCATTTCTCCAGCTCTGCGATTACTTCAGATTCCCTGCAGTTAAGCACAGGGTTTGAAAGGACAGAGAAAAAATTATTATCTTTCAGTTGAAGAATGGACTTTCTACATCCTAGAATTTTGGTGCTGAAATTTTGAAGCTTCTCTTCCAGAGGCACCAGACTGTTGGCCTTATACAAATATGCAATGATCTATACTCTATAAATATGTATGCTTAGTGCTCTTATGAGTCTCACTATGTCTGTGAAAGCAACCAGCATGGGAGTTTTAAATCCTTGTTGCAAAGGGTGGAAATGCTTGTGATCTCCAGAGAGAACTGCCAACCTGCACAGCATGTTGGCGAGTGAAATTTTGGGCCGTCCCATACCCTGGGCACAAAAGCCAGCCTAGTACGTAGGGAGGTGAGTTCTGCAGGACTGACCCACTGCAGCTTCTCATTTCATATCCACCTCCTTTCTCCTTCATCCATTTGGTGTGGTATGCGTGGGGCGACCCTCTCCTTAGCAGGGAGGATGCAAAATCCATCCTCACTGTGCAGAAAATCAAAGCATGGACTGGGACCCTTGTAAACCTCATCATATCGTCCTCTTGCAGTTTCTTAGGGAAATCTATGGGCTCCTCAGGTTTCTATTAACAGCCCTAAGAGATGGATTTTTTCACTTCTATTGCACTTACAGTCTCCTTGCATTGTCCATCATACACTTTGCTAATGTTGGTGTGATGTTCTCTGAAAGAAAGAAATGCTTTGGTTAGGAAGCCTTGAGAATAACTTTTCCCATTGCACTCTAGGCACTGGGAGAAGAAAGCCAGGTCCCACCCGCCTTGTGGGACACTACAACTGCTTGACTTGTCTGAACGTGTCCCGCAGATGGCAGCAGCAAATGCGTGGTATTTCCATATCACATGGTAATTAACTGTTAGGAGTAATTAGGTGATACAAGTAATGCTTTGATCTGTTTATGGCTCTGCTCTAGGTTGTCCTCTGGTTCTTCTGTGATTCCTCTCACAAGCACAGACAGAAAATGGGGAAGAAAACTCAGGTTGGCTAGAGAATTACAAGCAGCCAGTTCCAAAGAGACCTACAGAGACATCTGCCTTAAGACAGACAGGTGTTTTACAAAAGGGCTTCTGAGCGCCTTAACTATAGCTAATTTTCCAGAAGGATGTTCTATGCACAAGACTTACGCATTATAGGCACAGATCCCACATTCGTTGTCATAAGTGAAACTATCTGAGCCACAGACTGGTTTCAGTATCCTTGGGCATGCTACCATGATGTGATCGTCCTTTACAATTCTTTGGTACCTACTGCAATCAATCTGTAAAAAATAGCAGGAAAAGAGAGAAAAGAAACCCCAACACAATACACTTTCAATATAAATATATAACACTCCTATATAGACTGCTTACTGTCCCTCAGCCTTTGGGGACAAATCCAGCACCAAACTACTTCCACTATCAAAAATGGAAGCCAGAGGTTGTTTTGTGGGAATTCTCTCCTGCTGAGCAAAAATAGCATAGCAAGAAGGACTGTGATTTGGGGTTTGTGAAGTCCTGCATAAGATCCTGCTGGAGCTATCCACGTGTGAGATCCAACCTTCAGCCAACACAATATTTTCATTTTATTTCCAATTACAGAGGCTAGAAACCTAAATGAAAAAAGCACAGACACGTGGTACCAGATAGCCCATAAAAACCCTCTCAGTTTCAGTTATCATCAGGTTTTAATTCCCTTTGGAGTCTTCCATATGAAGTCTTCCATAGACTTTGTCTTACCACAATAGGTTTCGGCTCGCATTCTCCATCATGTGCCTTCTCCACACTGGTCCTATGTTGCCTAGAAGAAAGCAGACCTGTGTCAGGGATCGCAGAGAGCAGCATTGTCTCCAGGCTGGTGGTGTCAGCACCCGGTTGCTAACTCACATGCTCTTCTGCTCAGTCCGTCTTTGGGGGATGAAACTGCCACCCTTACCTTGAGCCCCTCACCCTAAGGCTTCTGCTAAGTTTCCAGCAATACTTACGCATTGTGCAGGCAGATCCCACACTCGTTGCTGTACGTGGTGCCGTCGGTGCCACAGACTGGCTTCAAGTTCCTTGGGCAAGCTACCCAGACCGTCCCATCCTTGCCGATGCCGCTGGGATACTGGCTGCAATCAACCTGCAAAAGCAGTACAGAGTCAGGCCCAATGTTGGCTCCCTCATTGAAAAAAAAAAAAAAAAAAAAAAAAAAACCCACAAAACCCATGCAGCCTCTCACCACCGCAGCCACAGACACCTGCAGCTCCTGCCGGGAGGTAAATTAGAGGTATTATTTTGAATCTGCTCAGGCAGTCAGGAGGAGTGAATCTTCTCTACAGAAGTTTCTGATTACGCTTTCCTGCCAGGGCCCGGGGGAGGCATGGCACGGAGGAAGGATTACTGTGGGTGAGATGGTGCCTAATGAAGGCAGCTGGTAATTGGGAGCCCGGCTGTACACCAGAGCCCCTCAGCTCAAACCCTGATCGTTTCAAACCGTGCTGCAGTCTCTGGTGAGTTACAGGAGTCTCGTAACTGCGTGGGAAGAACATGCAGACAAATCCATCACGTAGACCCTGCTGTTTTCCTATGATATAGGTATAGAAAACCTATGCAAGGAACACGGTTCTGCAGGTCTTACCGTATAGAAAAAAAATATCAAAAGCACCGTCTTTGATGCTTTCAGGCATATCATCTTAAAATAGTATTCCTCATGAGGAGGTAATCTGCTGTCTTTAGCTTTAACTAAATTATGTCTAAGAGTTAATATAGTAGGATTGTGTAACTACTTCTTGCTTTCTTCATTTTATTTAACGAACTAAAAATATTGTAAAAAAATGGGGGATCTTTTGCTTTCTCATGCGATATCATTTAATCTTGCACTGCCAAATATTAGTTGAACAGCCAGCCTTTCATTAGATTTAATCCACTAGCTCATCAGGTAATTACATACTGTTTCTACTTTACCAGAAACCTGGAACAGAACAGAATAGATAGATCTGTAGCTCACCTCAACTCCAAAGGCAATACCTGAAAGAAAAAAATGGAGACAGAAAAGAAAAAAAAAAATCAAATTATTGATATGCAGAGAAGATATATGTAAATCTTTCCATGAAACTGTTAAATTCAGTGACTGTTGTTGACTAATTTATTGGGTTTAGGAAAATATGGAGTTTTACATTATGCCAGCAAATTGTCATAGGATGTATCAAAAGTTACAAAATAAAGTTTCATTGCACTTTTGAGGGGAAATAAAATGGGGGAGAACATATATATTAATCCATCCCTAAGATGTCACAGAGAAGCGATACAGGTACTTTCAATTCGGTACTCTTGGATTTTAACCTCTTCTAAGAGACTTTATGTTTGACTTTCAAAAGTTTGGACATGTGTGTTTAAGATGATGATCAGCCACTGACACTGTCCACCTCCAAACACATCCTTCTCAGTTACCAGGAACAGCGCAGTAAACTTACAGAGCAACCCTAGAGCTTAAAGTTTGCATTTATATTGCCCATATGGATAACCATGCCATTTCTAAGTTTTACTTTGCCCTTACACACAGTACTCCCATGTGCAAGCTCCTGCCCTGCACGAGGCCTGCTCCTTCAGCAATTTGCTCCTATAAACCAAGAAAATGAAAACAGTCGCCTGTATGAGATTTGCTGAAACAGCCTTGAAGTCTAATTTTTTGCTACACTCTCCCAGAGAGAAATGAAATGAAAAGTACTGAAGTGAAAATTCAGCTCTGATTCAGCTAGATCTCTCTGCAATACCCCAGGAAATACTCACCTAAGCAGCAGCAAAGGGCTAGAGCCGCCTTCACAAACACCCCTGTTACCTTCATGGCAGACAGAGGTACCACTCCAGCACAGCCTGCTAGCTCTCTGCGTGGGAGAGGAAGACCGCGGGTAGGAGCAGCAATATATAGCACACCATGGCATTAAGTGGTCCCACCTTATTAGGTAGCGCTCCAAGTCTGTCATCAACATTCAAAGCCAAAAATATATTTACTTAGCTCTACATTTCTGGCTAATGATTGACACAGATGTGTACACCAGGAAGTGGCCTTTTGCACGGCTCGAGGGGGGCACGGAGCGTGCCAGGACCCCTCTCCTCCCGGATGGATCTGCCCCTCGCGTGGCTGCGGCGCATTGCGGGCTCACACTTACCCTGCACCCGGCTAAACGCAATTAGATCTTTCTCCTCCTCTACAGTTTTCAACCAAGCTGCCAGCTGATAGCCAAAACCCTCATTATTTAACCTCAGAGCATGATTTTGTACTCTTCACTGCTGTATTTCATCCCAGTTTGAGCCCAGGCAGTTTCAGCTCAGAAGGTCACCCTGGGCTCTGTGGGAGAAACCTTGCTCTTCTCCTGTTTTAAAAAAACTCAGCAGTGCTCGAGTCTACGTGCCAACTTTTTCTGTACTACAGCAAGGAGCAAAAATATTAAGTTTGGTCCTAAAATCCACAGTTTCGGATGTTCACTGATAACTCCCATTGTACCCGCTGCTCATCTGCTACCACCTCCCCTGTGGCCAGTTTTGACCCAGTTCACCAAGCCTAAGTGACACCATCCCACAGGGCAGGAGGCCAAATGCTTTTGATGTCTGCATAGATTAGATGTACCGTATTTCCTTTATCTAGGAAGTCAGCCAACTTTGCAGAGATTGATATTAGCCCACACACGGTTTCCTTCCTGAAAATTCACCATTTCATTATCCCTTTACAGTTTATATCTTCAGTTTTCTTCAAATTTTTTTTCTGAAAGTTTGCCCACTATTAAGGTAACAGAACGTGGATTGGGCCTGAACACTTTTTCTGTCCTTTGTTTAAGGAGATTTTTGGCAATTCTTTGGATTGGTCTCAACCCAGTCTTCTCAATTGGGATCCTAAATTCTCCAAATTTCTCACTAACTTCTACTCTTTCAAATTCTGTACTCGGTAATCAAAATCCTTACTTGCAAATCTATTTTTGACATAATTTAAACAGAGTGAGTTCATGTTGAATCATCCCAGTTTTATTTTCTAAGAGAAGGACATCTCCAACATCTTTCTCTCTTGAAAAGCAAATCCACAATAACATGATTTTAGGGATTACCTAGCAGAAAATTCTGTTTGCTTTCCTATCCAGGAGCTCTGCTAATATTAGTAGGTTGCGGCGTGCATTTGCAAAGCTAAAGTATCCCCAAATGCCAGCATCCAGCTACATTAATCTATAGTGACATTAGAGAGATCTCTATTCATATATATTGTTTTGATTCCTTCACCCTGATATTCAGCTCCGATGCCTCCTGCCCTGTCCCTTATCTCAGTTCCACCAAGTGTCAAGGACTCCAGACCTTTGGACCAATGCAGGCCTTGGCTACAAGGACCTCTGTGCATCCTGATTACAATATCCATCTCTCGGGACTTATTCCAGCCAAGACTATCATCAATTATGCTTCCTGGCAGAGGAAAATATATCTTGACAACTTAATTGCCAGACTCTGTAAAAGCTGTCATGGTCAAGCAAATTCCTGCCAGTGTCCACAGAGATGACACCTGAACCTTATCAGAAAGCAGATATTATTTGCAAACCAAATCTGCAGTTAAAGTAGATTGACTCAGCACGTTCTGTCAAGATCAAATTCTCTTCCAACTAAATTATTAAATTTAGGGAGTAGTTTGCAATAGGAAACAGATTAAAGGGACAGAACAGCAAACACCTGTCAAGGATCTAGAGAAGGAATTGGGATCTAGAAATCAAGATAGACGGCTATAGCACACGTCTACTGTCCCCTAATCGACCGAGGCACTTAGCGCTCAGCTTTGGGTTCCTACCCCGTGCACAAGGGAGATCCATGCTGTGACCCTACAAGCAAGATACCTGCTTCACAGAGAGCAAGTAAGCAAAGCTTTTTCCCCTGGCTGTTTGTCCATCAGGACAGAGCCTTACAGGACCAGAGCAGGAGGTACAGTACATCCCACCCAGGCTGATCGGGGAGCTGCAGGAGAGGGAGACCTTTGGTTGTCCCCGTGCATTTACATCCTTGTGTTCGCGCAGCCCCCACGGGCAGTCGTGCTGCGTTGACATCTTCCTTTTCATCTCCCCTTCGGCGGGCATGTCGGGGGAGGGAAGCTCTGCAAAGCAGTCCTGGACACGAGCACTCTGCTCCTTTCTTCTGCTGCCTCTCCAGGTTACCTCTAGTCCCAGCTGCGAAACATTTGTCACCATTCCTGCAAAATTTCACAGACACAGGTCAAGAAAGGAAGGAACCCCTTTAAGGTCAGAAGGCAGTAAAGCCAACTCATCTGTTTTTCAGAAATGCATGCAGAAATTGCCCATGCTTCCCATCCACAAACCAAGCATGTGGTTGTTACTACACCTAACACTAAACTGTTTCTTTTGGGACCTTCATTGTCAAGAATCTGGATTTGCAATCTGCAAGTAGTTGCATTTATATCTTATTATTTTCAGTGAACAGTTTGAGTGGCATTGCTCATACCTTCATGTAGGGGAAAAACTTTGAATATTCTTGTGCTGCAGCCCCGGTGGGAGGGCTGGGCAGCAGACTGGAGCAGGGACATCCCAAGGAAACGGCCTGGACAAGAGCTCCCTGTAGTAGGGAGACCCTTGTAGGACAAGACAGATGTGCTGACAGATGCCAAACAGGAGCCCTAAAGAGAAGGCAGACAGAGGCCCATTCACTAGTCCCCAGGATAAAAGCAGATAGTCCGTGGAGCCAAAGTTGTGATAATCAAGGCAAATAATGCTGAAATGCCCAGGTACCCATACTCAGCAGTTGCTTGGTGGGATGTAGGGAGAGCCAGAAGAGAGAGCTCTGCAGCAGACCCAGAGAGGCTTCACTGCACAAACAGCACCAGGTTCTCCATGTCACAACTCAGTTCTTGAAGCAGCAAATGCCCCTAAACTGCAGGATTTCTGGCACTATCTACTGTGGCAGATTGAGAGGTCACCTGGCTGGACCACACCATGCTGCCATGCATGGGCTTTCCCTCCAAGGTGGTTGCGAGAACTGCAGGGATGTGGTCGGCAGAGCTACCAGGCTCCAAATGGACAGACTGCAAAGTATTGAGAAACATCACAGTGAGTTCAAGGTCTGCTGAGGCATCTGCCAGAGTCAACAGTCCTCACTATATACCAAGAGGAGCATTTGCATGCCATGAAAAATTGCATAAGTACCCAACGTCTTTCATGGAAAAAAAAAAAAAAAAAAAGCAAGAGACTCAAGGCCCCTGCAGACAGTAGTTTAGCTCAAAACCCAACTGTCTTGAGAGGCCTGGAGAACGAAGCTGTCAATTCATAACACCAGTTCTGCAAAACCTCAGAAACTGCTGTGAACCACATGGGGTCTGCGGATATTGGCAAGAGATACCCTTAATAAAGCATAATTTACAGCAAACTGAAGAATCCCCAGAGTGCTGGTACCTTTCTAGTTTTGTAGAGGACTGGTTTGACCTCATTACTGTGTTACAGGGCAAAACAAAGGGTAGCGAAGAGCAAATGTAAAAGAAAGCGTAATAAATCCCCAATACCTCTTGTACCTTTGCCTCCTTCTCCCCAGGAACCCCATAGAAATAACAGGTGGTATCACTCAGTGGAGTACTGCTCAGGACAGACATCACTGGCAAACCCTTGGAGCGATCTGCAAAAGGGGCTTGAAAGCAAGAACGGATTGACCGAGCAGGCTGCTGAGAGCAGAAAGGAGTTAGTACTACCTACCTACCTCTGGTAGGGCTGTTAACAACAGTACAGGCTGTTTTAGTAAGTCACTGTCTTGCGCCTTCTCAGCAGACAGGTTTGGAAGGTGATTAATGATCCCTTATCATCAGCTGCGATTTTTGCGGATGATAATTTCTACTGCCAGCAGGAGAAATTCAGGAGGTGCTCAAATACTGACAGAAGAGGCAACTGGGGCAGAGTCTTCATCAGTTCCTTGCTTTTGGAGCATGGTTAATGCAGGTTTTATGGGTGATTATTTCAAAAGTCAAATACTTGAAATCACTACAAATCATAATAGCTTTCAAGTGCACTGATTTTCTTTTGCAAGAATTTATTTTAAGCTACAAATTGTGCACCGCTTTTATGAAATCATGTAGATGTCCCTGCATGTGATTTTATCTGGAATCAGTGAGCAGAGAACATTTTTGCTGTCTGATATTCATCATTCTCAGACTTCATAAATAATATTCAAGAATTTAGTTGTTTCATCACAGCTCTAAGGCAGACAAACTTTGTATTCCTCCAAACAGCTAACCACAACCAAACCGGTGACTTTCGCCCCGCATGACTGTACTTGGTGAAGGGATTTTCCACTTAGAAATAGGCAGTAGTAATTTATTTGTAAATCATAGTGTTTGCTCACATTAAAAATGAGCATACAAAATGTTAACAACTACTTATGTCAGAATCTGCTGATAATAAAATCAGATTTTATTATTATCAGCAGAAATAAAATGTGACCTGTGCGTAAGTATTTTGAAAGTTTAAAATCAATTCTCATTAACTGCAGTAGGAAAAAAGTTTGATAATTTAATTGGAAAAAATCAATGTCTTTGGTGGGAGTAAAATTAATTGCTACTAGGTAAAACCCTACCAAAACCAGAAAGTCACTCCAACCTTATCTGCAACAGAAAATGTTTATAGATCAGGTCACAGCCAAAATGGACTCAAAGACGGTGTGTGTTCACTCAAGGTCTTCTGGAAATGTCCTACAATAAAGTTTATACAAATAAAGAACATGTTTGCTTTAAGTAATAGCTATAGTAGAAAGTACAGGAAGTACGTGCGAACTGCCAGCAAATTTCTGTTAACCCACCATCACAGTCTCCCACTTTGCAAATCCCACCCCATTCTCAGCTGCATTGCCCTCAACGAGCCAGGGGACCACTTAGCACAAAGACCTGCCTTCAGCTCAAAATATTTTCAGACCATAAATGAATTAGAGCAGTCTGTAAATAAGTTACATCTCAAAACAATGATACTTTTCCTTAAATAGCTTAAGCCATTCAACATCATGGAACTTCTCATCTCCCCCAGCACCAGGACCCCGAAGGAAGGATCCCTCCCTGCAGGAGGTAGCTCCCAAGACGGGCACTGGCTGAGCCCTTGCGCCCACGGGACCTTGTTTGAGGAAGGAAGTTCCGGCCAAGGTGTTGAAGGATAACTCTGATCATTTTGTGCAAAATGGACTTT
Source organism: Cariama cristata (assembly GCF_000690535.1). NCBI lineage: Eukaryota > Metazoa > Chordata > Aves > Cariamiformes > Cariamidae > Cariama > Cariama cristata. Next base: position 58,608 of record NW_009612432.1, read on the forward strand.
GTATACATAAAGTTGACAAGTTAAGGCTGTAATCAGAAGGGCACACAGCATTCATGAAGTAGGGACATCCTGGAACAACTGGGCCTTGAAAAGGCAACTGATGCCAACTTGGCAATGTCCACCAGGAAGACAACGGGGCCTAAGGAATGCAGAATGAGACAAGGAGGGGACTTGATAAGCCAAAAGGTAGACTATTGTATGAGCTTGTAAATCTGCACACTTGCTAGCTACTAAAATCCTTGAAGTGCAACAGAAAACTGATAAAGAGGAACATCCTACCCCAGAAGACAATTGAACTAGAAAGTTGTTAAAAGCCAGCAAAAAATCCGCAGTAACTGGGTGAAAGGTTAAGGCAGCAGGGCGAGATCATGACTGACTATTGCACACTGGGCTATGAATACGCTTTTTGGACAAAGGCAGAACAGTGACCCAGAACCACACGGCAAAGGTCCATGGGCCACCAGGATGGCTGAGCTTTCTGCTTGGCCAACACTGCCTCAAGGGTGCTAGCAGTGCTTCTGCCCTCTGAGCAAGAAATACTGCCAGCCAAATTCACACCTCCAGATCCCAGAGACCTTCCTGGCTGTGTCCCCAACTCCAGCTTCAGTGGGGCAGGGCTCAGCACACCATCTAACATGACCAGTCAACCTGTGCCCACTTCCCACAGCCACTCAAAACAAAGTGGTCTGGATTTCCCAGTGCCTCAGCCGAGTGAGGCTGGAAGAGGACGCTTACTGCAACAGCTAAACTGCCAGCTCAATACCAATTTTCCTCCATGGGTTTCCAAATGTAAGCCAATTAAATCTCAGAACAACCCTCTGAGGTAGGTAAATATCTTTTAATGTCCATTTTACAGGCAAGAGAAAAGAGTTGAAAGGACGGAGAAGTGATTGACCCAAGACTGCACAACAAGTCAGAGAGAACCTGACCCCTGGTCCCTTCTCACAGAACCCCAGACCGCACTCTTCCTCCTTGGGTCCAATATCTTTGCTGGGTATTTACAGCAGCTGGTGCAGCCCAGGGGCCTCTGTGCTTGCTTATTGCCTAAGGGAGACATGGTGTAAAGTCAGAGTGGGGACTCATGTGTCCCTCCTGCAAGGCTTAGTGAAGAAAAGTGACATGAAGCTGCTGAGTTATCTTTATTGTAGAAGCATGTTAAGACACAGCAAGGCGGCAGAGACCGCAACGGCACACATGGGGCAGACCTGGGAAGACACCGCTGGGTCCCCACAGCCATTTGCCCTCCACCTGAGCAAGGATGGGCCCCATTTGCTGCAGAAGGGGATGAAGGCAGCTCTGGCAGTCCTGGGGACTCAGCAGCTCCCCTGATGCTCAGCACCAACTCTTCCTTTACCTGCCTTAGGGAGACAGGGGGGAGACAGTTTATTACTATAGTTCCAGAAGGCAAAGGGACATGAAAGGACCATGAGGAAACCTCAAAGCTGTTGATGCTCCCATGCTCTGTAGGGGACATCTGGGCCACCCTTGCCTCCCCCACAATGCAGGACAGCAGCACACTGCTCTGCCAGCATCCTCCCCGCTCTGCAGGGACAGCTTGACTGAAAAAAAGAGCCATGGGAAAAGGAATTGGCAGAGCCCACCACCGCAGGCACCAGAAAGTTTGCACATTCCCAGGGGCTCAGCCCCACCATGCCCTGGCTGCAGTGAGAGGGAAAAATCACACTGCAGAGCCCTTTGCCCCAACCCTGCAGCCTGGCCAGGCAAGGCTGGACACTCCAACCCTGTGAAACGCAACCTCCAGAGGACAGGCTGGTCCCTCTCTCTGTACCTTTGGTCACTGCTGATCCCTGATGTTTGCTGACAGTCTGGACTCCATTACTTCTGGAAAAAGAGCAAAAAAAATTAGGTCCATCCCCAAGCACGACACTTACCAAGCATTAGTATCACGGTGTGACAGCCCCTTTGGCCAGCTCAGTGGCCACATGGAACAACTACAGCAGAACGTGGCACCAGGGAAAGCAGGTTGGATCACCGCCAGCCTAGGAAAACATCACTGACTTCAGCCTGAAGCTAGGTGCTTTCCACACCTACTACCTAACTGAGAAAGGTCCTGCTTTTTTTCTTTTTCCTCCTGCCACCTTAAAAGGAAGCATGACAAAATAAAGAGCATTGTAAGAAAACCCAGACTTGTTTATTGCAAGCCTGGGAGTTGCTGTTGGTTAAGAAATAAATTTTTAAAAAATAGGAGAAACTGGATATTCTGTTTTTTCCTCCTGACCTATTGACTAATATGGGCAGACTGGCAACTACCACATACGTGATTTGTGGAAAAAAGCCTTTGAACAAGTAAAGGAACTGTGAGATAGGCAGCATTAAAAGTTAAATGTGCTGGAAAGACCCACAATGAATTCATCCACGTGACACAGCACTGCAGGACCTACTGGCCAGCTAACTTAGCAAAAAAAAAAAAGATATCTAAACTAAGGGCTCAGACCTACATTTATCTTCAGTAGAGCAGAACAGGATCAAAGGAATTTGGTTATGGCACAGACCTCCCAGGGAAGGCAGTGAGCCCAAACACTGGCCAGCCTGAGGCCTCACAGACAGGCTCTCTGCAGCAAGGTTTTCCACTACAGCAGTGCACAGAAACACCCTTTCATGTCAGCTCTCTCTCAAACCACACTGCTCCCATCCCTTCCTACAAGCATCCCTCTCTGATGGCAATCTCATCACCAGGCAGGGAGAGCTGCCAGAAAAATATGGAAATCCAGTAGGAGCTTTGCATTCAGGAGTGGATGCAGACACTGAGCTGCAGAGGGATGAGGTGGCTTGGACACACATTTTATCAGGCAACCCAGCACTGTCCATGGATAATTTCAAAATACAACTCAAGGAAATATTACATTTTGGGGTAACAATTTCTTATCTTCCTCCAAAGCTTAAAGAGCGGTCTTTGCATTTTCATTCTGCACATTGCAACTGTCTAAAACCATTTCTGATGCCAAAAGCACTGCTGGAGCTGGTTTCCTCCAGGTTTCAGTAGCAATATATTGAGTGCCTGGATCTTCAGTAGAAAGAATTCATTATACTGCAAGTGAACATGAATTTCAGTGCTGAAAATAACATTTCCCTGTACATAGTTCATAAGCTTCCATAAATTTCTAGTCTGATTCTTCAGGTGACATAGTATACATAAAGAATAAATCATTGTGCATGGGGGTTTGTTGGGCTTTTTACCCCAAGGAAAAAGCTTATCACTTTCCCTTTTAATTGCATCCAACTCTCCTTGGAATACTTAACATAGCTACAAGCTGTCTGACTTCCAGTAAATGGCATATTCCTCTAATTGCAAAGGTTTGAGAGCTGTAACAGCTTGGTAAAACACAAAACAGTAAGGAATCCCAGACCAGACACAGTTTTGTGGGAATCCTCTCTATTTTTCAGTTGCCATGGTATATCCAATCTCATCTGTCTTGGGCAGCGCAAGCACAGTCACTAACAGGCTTGCGTAGTGCCTGGTCTCCCTGCACCCCCAGAATGCAGAAATCAACAGTGGCTCCATCACACTAAATGTCAAGACACAAAGGCCTCCAAGTATGATCACAGGAAAAATTATTTTTCTCTGCATTACAATTTCTTCAACTTTAAACAAAGTTGAGAGCGCTCTGCTACTTTGCAGAAAGAGGAAGAGGAGCTGAGCTGTTTGCTTTTAAAATGTTTTGGGAATCTGCTGGCATCCTGGCACTAAGCAGAGAAAGGCATGGCATGGTGGCTATCCCATAGGAAAGCTCTTCATTGACTACAAACACATTGATACTAAATTCATATTCAGAAACCAAGGCTCCCATCCAAAACTTTATAGAACTTCTCTTTGGCCGATTCAATATTTTGATTCTCTCCAGGTCTAGAGCTGGAATAAGTCTCAGTATTTCCCTAGGGATGAATACTCAGTTTCTCAAGAGTTCATGCTAATGCAGAGAACGGTCCCCTCCGAGTGATACAGGGCATCCCACACATAAGAGATACAAACTGGGAGACCCTGGCTGCAAATCCAAGTGCTGGAGATTGTCGAGCTTCCACTGGTGGAAAGACAAAGCAAAACTGAGAAATGCTTAACTCATCTGCTATGTAGGATCACACAAAAGGTCAAGGCTCAAGACCTTTCCCAAAAGTATGCTACTTAGTGAATAATTTTCAGTTCTTAACCATTTCCCTGGATATTATTTGGAAAATGAGTCCTTTATGGTTTATGCAGTTCTGGTCTTTCTGGCCTCACCAAAGTCCCAGGAGGAAAGCCAGATGTTTTCCCAGACACATCACTCTCCTACTATACAGTCTAGGTAAAACATGGAAACCATGCCCAGGTTACATACTAAATCCAAGTCTGAACCTTTATTTAAATATCTGAACCATAAGCACCCCAGTCCTGGGCTCTGATGGTCCTGCCACAGATGCAGGGGCCAGGCTGGCTCCCCAGCATGCACTTGGAGTGAGAAATGGGATGCTACACACAGCCAAGAGGCACTTCAGGTGGCCATTTTCTCCACCTGTCAGCAACATCGCACCCCGGGTGGAAAAAAACAGGAGATAGGGGGTTCCAAAACCCCTCTTCCCTCGCAGCCTGTGGTACAACTGAGCCCACGCAACCTGCAGGACTCCAAGCTGACCCTAACAGTACCAGGGTATGCTGCACCACATGGTTGAACAGCAGCTGCAAAGCATGGCTTTATCTAACCCATTAGTTCAGCTAACTTGTTCATTCAATTAACCTGTTAGTTAACCTGCCTGCAAGGTCAAGGTGTTGACCCCCAGCTATTGCTGAAGACCCCAGCAGGACAGCTGGTGACTGACTGCCAACTACTTCTCATTTTTCACTCTCCATTGTGGCTGCCTGGATCAGGCCCCTACAAGCTGAGATGGTGCCAACAGGGGAGGTTCACAACGGGAAAGGAAAAGGTTGATGTTTCCCCAGCCCAGCTGTGGCATGCCGCTTACCACTTCAGGGGCAGGCTTTCGGCATTCACCGCGATAGTTCATCGTGATGTAGTTTGAAGCTGTCCTGCAAAGGGAGGACAAGACATTGCTTATTATTCACTTGCAATGCCACAGCTCTCCGCCATCAGCATGACAGTCCTCTGTGGACTCCTTAATGCTTTGATGCTACTTCCAATATAATGGCATTTATTACTCCCCAAACAAGAAAGGGAATAGGGGACTCTGGAAACTTGTGTATCTTAATTAGCTGTCATCAGATTAATCTCAGGCATTTTGATCTATGTTTGCTTAACAGCAAGGCACCAAGGACACACTTGACAGTGAGTCATGATATATCAAAACAAACACTGTGCTGCAAAAGACACTCGGGAATGGTGGATGGCCCTGTATTACTGAAATCTCTCCGCCTACTCACATGGCAGCTGAACACAAGTCACATTCATTTTTGTATGTTTTCCCATCAGTGCCACAGACTGGTTGTGAGGATTTGCTGCAGAAAATCCTTCCACCCTTTACCCCGTGCAGAATCCGATCACAGTCCAGCTGAAGAGAGAAAGAAATCACATTTGGTGCTGGTTCACTTGCAAGACTCTCCTTTATGCAACTTAAAAGCACTTACAAACCAAGCCTTGCCACAGGGCCCCTCTGCCCTGCAGCACGCCCACCACACCACCAGCAAGGCCAGGCTTATAAAGAGACAGCGTCTCTTGTTGGACTGGCCAGCAAAGACTTTGGGGCAGAGCCCTCCCTGTCTGGCACGGACCCGCTCATCTGATCCACCTTGGTCCAGAGCAGGTTTATTTCTCTCACTGGGGATCCACAAGAAGATGAAAACTTCTGCTACCTGTCCCTAGTCCTCCTTATCAGGGCTTTGATGCCATTTCATCTCCAAGAATGAAAATGAAAGATGTTGCCCAAAATTAAGGGAAAAAACCTCTACAGCAGCCCCCCAGTGCCCAAGGCGGGTGCGACCCGCAGCACAGCTTCTGACACCGGCCAAGGTAGGAGACACCAGCAGATCCGAGCAGCTATGACTGACATTAAGGGTGCCCTCTTGTTTCCTCTCCAGCATGAGAACAGGAACATTTAGACACAGCTTTCCTTACAAACCACACGTGGCACAACCAAGACAAACTCACAGCACAAGGAGTGGTCTTTTGAGACCCGAAAAAGCTTCTCGCACTTAGGTCTTGCACCCCACAAACAAGCCGGGGTGGGTGCTTGCAGAGTCATAGCAAATGTCAAACTGCAGAGGTCAGAGAGACCCCAGCCTGTTCCCTGACACACACACAGCTCTTTCAACAGCCTGGCCGCCTTTCTCTGCTCCAGGTATCAAAAAAAGACCAAGAAAAAGGAGAAATTAATGGGTTCCCATTCCTTTCTCCAGGTGCTACAAAATACATTGCAACATTTACAGTTGTTGCAATAGGAGGAGAGCTGCAGCTGGGAAAGAAAGGACATTCCATCTCCTGTCCCACCTGGAGATGCAGCATTTAGCACAAAATGATGGTTTATCAACAGCACTATGGGGCAGGAAGCACCACAGGGAAGGAAGGTTTCATGCCAAGCGACATGGGGGGTTCGGTGACACTGGGGTGCTGTGATAGCACCTGCTGGTTAAACATCACTTGCTAATTTCATTAATGTGCTGCTTCCTCCCTCACCTGGGTAATTACCGATGACATGAAAGCAGACAATGCTGACCTTTGTAATTCTCTGTTAAACGCCTTCCTACAGACCAGACATTACTGCCTGCAGTATGACCCAGGTGCCTGCATTACCGCTCAGGGCAGGCAGCCAACCCACCAGCAGCCCCACATATCACAGGTCCCAGCAGCTAGTGCCACCAGTCCCTTGGCTCTGGGGAATTGCCTGTGACAAAACCCACTGGTGGCCCTGGAAAGAGGAGAGGAGCAGATTTGCTCTCTGAATCACCTCTCATCAGTCAGGCTTATCAGCATCCGCTCCTCCTCCAGTGCTACCAGGAAATACCACTAAGCCCTGAAGCAGGCTGGTGTTATTACACCTAATGCTTCCTCTGGAATGCATCAAAATTGCTGTACCTGAACCACCTACTGGGATTTTTAAACTCAAATATCCCTTTTCTAAAAGCAGTCAGTGACTGAAGCATCAGAGAGTTCAAGCAGCTTGTAGTAAAGTCCCTCCAGCCCTATAGAAACATCTCCTATCCCTTCCAAAACATTATTTAAATTACTGTATGCAAATGCTGGAGGAATTAAAACAGATTTTTTTTAAATCATCCTGGGTCTTGACAACACCCTGTGACAGTGAGATCCACAGTTTAGTCACCCTTTTTATGGTAACTTACTCTTACGACTGAAGCTTCAGAGAGAGTTCAGGCAGCTTGTAGTAAGGTCCCTCCAGCCCTGTAGAAACACATCTCCTATCCCTTCCAAAACATTATTTAAATTACTGTATGCAAATGCTGGAGGAATTAAAACAGATTTTTTTTAAATCATCCTGGGTCTTGACAACACCCTGTGACAGTGAGATCCACAGTTTAGTCACCCTTTTTATGGTAACTTACTCTTACTCATTTCATATTTTCCACCTTTAGCTTTGTTCAAACTATTGCATCTTTTTGAGGGTGCCTGCTCTCCCTCATCTCCACATCTTCCTCCCGCATTATTCCATACACAGTCTCCATCTATCACTCACTGTTTCCCCTGTTAGCACTCCCTGCCCCTGTCAACCTTGTCCTCATCCCCTGGTCAGCTCCATCACCCTGCTCTGGCCACGGCCTTTGACTCAACACCTTCTCAACACGTGGCGGGTGGCATCCTCATCCCAATGCGGCTACATGTAGGGCAGGTATCCAGCCTGAGCTTAAGACCAGCACCCCCATAGCTGATGTACTTCTGTAAGGAGCCAAGCCAAGCCTAGAAGCAAAACTGGCTTAGGAGGGTCCCATACAAGCACATCCAGCTCCACTCCTCTTCCCTCTGCTTCAGTGCCAGGTAATACACGGGCTAGCATCAGGGTACAGATGCTTTCACTCATTCAGACCCTTCCAAGGACATGGGGCCAAGTGAGAATCTTTAGGTTCACAGCAAGAACAGGCACAGCTGCTGGGAAAGGAGCTGGCAGGGGCTCAGCACTGCCAGAGGAGCACCCCATAGGAGAGGTCCCCATTTCCACCCACACAGCTGCCATCCGAGATGCAGAAGGTGGGTTTACCAGCTGGTAGGCATCAGTGTCTCTGTTCTGCAGCTTGCGGCCAGGTGCCGGGTTGTAGTTCTTACCACTCTGAGCTGCATTTCCTTGTGGGCTGGCAGGGAGAGAGAGAAACAGGTCATCACATCACCCCTCCCAAACAGGGGGACCACAGTGTGAACCCACCCTCCCTGCAGATTCCCACAGCTCTCAGGGAGCTGCTTGCACTATGGCATCCACCCACCCACCGGGACAAGAGAGGATGAGAAGCCCCCCCAGCCACATGTTAACAGGGAGGCAGCTGACAACAGGACAAACCTTGCCCTGTGCTCACCCCAAGCGCATCACCAGTGTCTGCTGGCATCACTTGGTGGATGGGGAGATGAAGGGATTGCACCAGCCAAAAGCAAAAAGTCTCAGAGTTCCCCAAAGGCACTGGAAAAAAGCAGCAGCTGAGTCCTGCTCATGTCCAGCAGCTATAAAACAAACAGGAGTGCCTGACCAGAAAGCACGTGATGCACCAGGCACTGCCTCCAAGCCAGCAGGTGAGGATGAGCCAGGGCCAGGCAGACACGTGTACCCTGTCAGGAGGCAGGGTTTGCTGGGCAAAGATGTCCTGAGAGGGATTTTGAGCACAGCAATCACTGGTGCTTCATACACAGGGAAGTCAAGGCCAAAAAGGAGCAAGGGTTGCATGGGAAACGTGTCCCTCTCCATATTCATCTCTTCCCCATCACCAGCTTAACCAGTGGAGAGGAATGCTGTACCCAGCACCAAGCACCACGATGTTCAATTCTCCATCCCAGACAGTGCTGCGTCTGTGCACTACTGAACCATTCCTGCAAATAACCTCCTAACCACCTCTAGGAAAAACCATGTAGGTGGAACGGGGCAGAAACCAGTGCCAGGGCTTGTGGGGTGCTCAGGAGGACAGGCTGCCATGCCAGGTGCCGCTGAACTCACCCTCTGCTCGATGAGAAGGGACCTCTCTCCTTCACACGCTGCTGTGACCCTGAACCGCCGCAGCTCTTCTGCAAAAGGGGCAGGATCACATTCAACAACCAAACATAGAAATAGCTTTTATACAACCAGAGAAGGGGCAAAGCTAAAGCAGTTCCTGTCCTCCCACCTCCTCCCAGACCCACAGAATTATGGGACTGTTCTTATAGGTTTGATGCTTGCTCCATACCCACCCATTGACATTAATACCCACCAAGTGTTACCATCTGAGGGTTTACAGGATTGTGGGGAGTCTGAACCTACCCTTTACTCCTCATATAGTATCACACCAGTCAGAAAGAGAGAGGGGTTGTTCTGTCAGGTCCAAACGTGCCCACTTTTATGCTCACACACAGGTCCATCACACAAATGAGTGAGGCTTTGCAATACAACCTGCGTCTCCCCCATCATTAGCTGGCTCCAGCATCCCGAACACCCTGGTCACCCCAGGCTGACCACAGTCTCTGGCCATCAGGATCCCACAGACTCTCACCAGCCCGTTTCTCTGAGTTCAGGGCAGGCTCTGAGCTCCGTCTCACCTGGTTCGTACGCTCTGAAGCAAGTGGTTTGTTGCGCTGGGCAGTTCCACCAGACTGACCTCCTCTTTGGGCTTCCTTTTTGCTGGAGGAAGGGGAGAGGAGGAAAAGGGAGTGCTATGGCAGTGCAAGTGCTGCCAGCACCCAGGGCTGCCCTGTAAGCCAGCATCAATGCCATTAGGCACCACCTCCCCATCTGTAGTCCCTGTTCCTGGTGGTCCTGTTCCTAATTCCCACCCCTAAGCCTTCTCCCTTCTCCTCACCATTCCCACTGTATGCTACATCCTGGATCCAGGTGGCTGCTTTCATATCAGGGCTGCTTCTGCATATGCTCTATGGGAGTAGAGAGAGAGCATCTGGAAGGCAAAGTACATGCGTGGGAAACTCCTCAGGAGGTGCCCGCGCCCAGCAATCCCCTGGGAAAGGGGTTGCTCTCTATCAACCTTACTTCTCCTCTATGCCACGCTGCTTCTCACCCACCCCTGGGCCCTTTTTGCTGAAAGGGAAGTGGGAAGAGGGGCAATGGCCGGAGCCCTACCACAAGAGCATCTCTTGGAGGGCCACTGGGATTCAGAACTTTCTCCTGGGCATCGCCCAGATGCAGCTCCATGGGCAGAAGCTGCAGTTTCCCTCTTTGCTCAGAGGAAGCTGTACTCACAACTTCTCAGCACACATGAGACATCTGTTGATGTGCTGCTTGCCAGAGGAATCCCGAACAGGGTCATTCTCCCTCGTGCAGGACAGTCGTCCACGAGCTTCAAACTGGGAGCGATACTCACTGCAGTCGTCCTGCGAAAGGAGGGCAGCAGTTAGGGCACTCTGTCCTTGTCTGATTGATCTGATTCTTAGAAACTTGGGGTTTCCTGCCAGGAAAGCACTGAACTATCACAAACGCATCGCAGGAGAGCCTGGGTGTGGGCGAGAGAAGAGGGTGTGCAGTACCAGCCACTTAGTACATAAAGAGAGGAGTGAGTCAGAAAAATTACGGGTCCTTCTGCCTGCACAGCACGTGTTGGGAGTTTTCTAGTATGGTCCAACTAATTATTATTCTCCTTATTGGACTACCCAAAGCATGACTGTGATGTGACCGATACAGTAATGAAGTCCCTCCCAATTCTCCCAACATCCTTAATGCACAGCTACAGCCTTTTCCCAGATGGTAGCTCAGATAATAATTTCATTTACAAAGCGAGTAGTATCCCCAAAACCAACCACACTTCGGGATGTGTCAATCCAATCAAGAAGCAGCAGTTAAAGCATAAAAGCACAATGCAAACATACTTAATACTCCATGAGCAGTAGAAGGTTGTTTGGAGAGCAGATGATTAATCTGTTCCCTGTTCAAAACCGCTGTGCAGAAAACATGTTAATTTGCCCCTGTTATGTAACATGGATGCAAACATTCGATACCCCTAATTTCAACTATTTCAGACACTGCAACAGCTGATTCCAAACAGCAAGTACAGAGGATAAGTAACTGGATCCCACCTGTCCTTTATTTTTTACAAACAGCTTTTAACACTTGCGACCTTCTGCCTACTTTGCACATAGGAAAGTTTTAGCTAGCTTTCATTAAGGTCCTTAGCAGGTCACAGGCCTCGTCCTTTAGCTTCACTCAGAAGTTTCCAGCACCTCATCCTTCCTGCCAGGGAAGGGTTTCCCCAACATCGTGTCCTGCATCCCATTTGGGGCACCTCAGCCTCTGGCTCCTCAGCTTTGCTACTGGACAAACACTGGCAAAATGCTCAGAGCAAAGCCCCACACTTCCCTAGAGCCAAACTAGCCATGGGTAGGAGAGGCAGGATTCGGCAGAGGATGAGCCTGTACTTGCTGGGGCCAGCAGCCACATTGCATTGCTCCCATCAGAAATAAATGCCGCACCCCACTTCAGAGAAGCTCCCAGAGAGCCTCGTTGCTTCTCCCCATCACCAGCATGTGCTCACACCTCTGTGCAGTTCAGGCAATGCTTTCTCTCCCCCACAAGCCCAGAAAAGGTCTCCCAGCCCCTCTGTGCCTCATTCCCTGGGATCAGCCCAGCTCAGGGCCCCAATCCTCTGCCTTTGAGACAGATCTGCCTTCCCCTAATAGCCTCTCTCAAATGGTTTCCCTTTGAATCAGCGTTTCTAGAGCTCTGTTAACTTCCCGACCTCTGCTGCAAAAACCTTGCTGAGTACATCCAAGACTCACATTTGCCTTTTTCATGGCCTGTCACATCCCTGACCCACTAATAAATGGAGGGCTTTCTTATCCTTTGTCACTTCTAACTGACAAGCAGGAATTCTTGTTAATCACTAACTCTGTGATCTTGCACCGTTATTACATTTTATCTTGTTTCTTTTACTCCAGGCCTCAGCACTATCCAATTAGTCCTGAGTGATCTGCTGATCCTCCTCCACCAATACTGCCTCCCAGCTTTGCCATCAGCAAATTTCACTTACGCTTCCATTTTTTTGTGCCAAAGTCACTAGGAAAAGCATTGAAAAAGGATTATCCCCAAGACTAAGGCTTAGGGGGACCGCACCAGTTCCTACCATAGCAGAAATCAAAAGGCAAGTATTGGAAAGTGGCTTTTCCCCCCCCTTACAGAGCTGCTTTTGCCAGCAAAGCATCAGCGCACAGGGACACGGTGGCTGCATGGTGAAGGTGGTGAATGGCAGCTCCGTGAGAACAAAGTTTCCAACAAGAAAAGCTAAATTTGAGCCACAGGCCCATGGAGATAGCACAGGGCTGAGCTCTCCTCCCTGAATACAATGATCTCTTGAGCTTTGCAGAGTTCAGATTTAGAGCTTTTCACCCAGGTTTTTCTCTTTCACTTAATTAGCACCCTCAGCAACACTGACTTCTCCACCCTTGAGCAAGGTTTCAGGACAGCACAGCACACTTGGTCTCTTACTCTAATGGGATTTGTCTGTCCCTAGGTCCACAGGTCCGTGGGATAGACCATAACGTTAAGGCACAAGTTGTTCACTTGGGGGATTCAAGAGCACGAACAAGAAATAAGAAGGAAAAGCAAAGTGGATCTCAAAATTAAATCAGTGGAGACAGAACAACTGAGTAGAATAATGTTTCCTTTTCTCTATCTTGGGTGAAAATCCAATAAAGTTTTATATTGACCTGCCTAATACTTTAATCTCACCTTATCTTCTCGTTGTCTGTTTTTAGATAACTTCTGCTCATTCTCTCTTTTGCTGGAAGAGAAGGAAGATGAGAAAGTGAATACCACAGTGCTCCAGAGAGCAAGAGGTTTTCCCCGCCATCAGCTGCAGGAGGGGCAAGCAGTCTCCTCCACTGGCATCGGCAGCCGGGTCACCCCAGCATCCACTTTCTCAAGAGAAAAAGTGTTTTGGTTTTTTTTCTCTACTCACAACTTCTCTGCGCACATGATGCACTTATTGCTGTGTTGCTTCCCAGAGGAATCCCGAACAGGGTCATTTTCTCTGGTGCAGGAAAGTTTCCCTCTCTTGAACAGATCCCGAAACTCTCGGCAGTCATCCTGTGGAAATGCCAGAAAGCATGGGTTAATGCAGATATGCTGACAGAGGGACGCGTCTCCCACAAATCCACAGAGGATTATCCACCCAATGAATTACATTTCAAACACTATTTTGTTTCCTTGAGGTGTAACTCAGTGGAAAACCATTGCTTACCTGATGTGTTCTCAAACTATAACATGCAATGTATAAATGTTTAAATGAGCAGATTTGCATTCAGGGTAGCCTATTTCTATTTCTAATAGATAAGACATACAAGAGCCTGCCCAAAGGACCTAGGTTCTGCTCTAAGTATGAAAGCTACAATTTCTTAGTGAATTTTGAATGAGAAAGTCAGTTTTCCCATCTCTCATGAGAGAGCACACTACACAGAATTTTAAAATCCGTGCACGGTAAAAAGATTAAGCTGCAGGCACTAAAAAAAATCCTCACACACCTCACATTCCCAGGTATGCTAGAGTAAGAGGTGAACATCTTTACCTTCCACTTAACATGATGTTATGCATTAATTGAACCAAAGCACTCCATTTCACAAAAGGCTTTTTAGCAAAACCTGCTTAAGCATTTCAGCCTGGTCTTTACTTTCCTCTGAACAGCTTTCTTATAAATTTCAGGGCACACAAGCAGGTTTGTAGCATAAGAAACACACGCTACACATGAAGTCTTTAGGTTCTTTTACGTAGCACTTTTAAGGTTATCTGCCATGTGATCCGTGCTAAATTTTTCCCCCCACCTCACACTGTAGAGGCGATGGTTTGATAACTTATCCTAGCTCTGCAGACGGCAAAGTCAAGCCTAGAAAATTACTTGCCAAAAGCTAGACAGAAAATCTATGGTTGAACAAAGCAATTCAGTGTAGGTCTCTTCCTGACACTGTGAAACTGTCCTGCCTTCAGGACCACACTTTGGCAAGTCAGGTGTTTAAAAAAGATCTCCCTTAGGACAGCTATGCTTTACAGAGCCTTCAAACTGCCCAAACACACAAGAGCTAGAAAGCTACCCTGCTTAACCAGATACAAAAAAAAAAATAAATCACTGCAGCCAACACTATCTGATAGAAACCAGTTCATCCCTATCTAGAATAAAAACCCAAGGCTCAAAAAAGACAGCTCTCCACATAAAGACCTGCTATCTAGAAAAACAGCTATGGGTAAAATAAACCAGCCAGGTGCATCAACAAGATAAACAAAGGACAATTAGAGTCAGCCTGCTCCCACACCCTGCCCTAGTCAGAGCTCACATGCACCATCATTGCTATTAATTATTTGTCAGATGCCAATGGTGTGTCTTATAAACAGGTAGGTATCCTCCTTAGCCTGTACTCTGGGTCAGGCACAGACCATACATGCCATGTCAGTAATTGCCTGATAGGGACTAGCTTGCCTGGGAGGAGTCACAAGGAGTTTTGGGTTCTTTTATGCTCGTGGATGGCACAAAGCCTCACGCTCCTTCGGACTGCCTTCCCAAGGCAGAGGACATTTGACCCGCTCCCATTGCGGGCACATTGCTGGGTCCTTTCCCACTAGCCAAGCCAGCGTTTCCCACGCCGCAGACAAGGAAGCACACTCTGCAAGTGGGTCAGAGACAGAAGACACAATGCCACAGCATCATCTTGCTCCCGGCGTGCCAATAAAACTGGCTTTGGTAGTGATGTTTCACCTCACCTCTCCCAAGGAGTTCACGTTCCTGTTCACCTCTCCGCCACTCCCTTTGTTTTTTGAGTCTACTGCAAGAAAGGGAGGCGTGAGTGACAGCAGCGTGCAGTCCTCGGACGTAAAACCAAAATAGCTAGCGATTAAAGGCCAGTCCTGCCAACCCCACCTCCCCGTTGCACAAGGCAGCGGGACAGACCGGCACTGGGGCTCTGGCTCGGTGAGACATGCCCAAGGTGTTGAGCATCTCTGCACTGGGGGTATTGTCTATCCTTTTTCTGCCTAACATCCAGGTGTTTCCATCCTATTAAACACAATCCATGGAAGCAAGAAAATAAATCCATATATATGTTTTCACCCTGGATTTGCTCCTAACACCCTGTGGTACATCCCCACCATGCGATGAGCTGGAGAGAGCTACCGGGTTCACAGGTTTGTGGAAGAGCTACTAACTGGTCGGTCTGGCCCAGGACTATGATTTTACACCACAGAGTCTCCTGAGAGTGGGCTAACCACTAAGGGAGGAGAGGACACACTGCAGACAGGCAGGACAGCTACTGGAGCCCCTGGGTGGCCAATACTCACAGCAGCCTTTGGCACATCAGGCACTTGTTGAGGTCTGCTTTGCCATCCGGGCTGCTGATGGGCTCCTTGTTGGTGGGACAGGAAAACTTCCCGCTGCGCAGAAGTGACCAAATTTTCATGCACTCATTCTGAAAAGCACAGAAGAGGACAGTCAGCGGAGGCTCCCTCAGAGGCCATAGAGATCCTGAGAACAGTTCGCTCACATTTAAGCACGTGGGCTCTGTGCTCTCAACAGCAATAATTTGTTCACACCAGGCGTGGGGCTACCACAGTCCTCGTTCCCATCCCTCGCCATACACCACGCATGGTACAGGCTGCCCCCACAGCCCCGTTCGTGGCTCGAGGCAGAAAAGACAACGAGAAAGTTCAAAACCTGTTGCAAGGGCCATTATTCACGAGAATAGGAATACATATTTAATTTGCATACAGTTGCAAATTGCTACCCGCTGCAGGGGAGGACTCTATGTTATAAAGTTAGTCAAGAGCAGAAAATATAGCCCTGGAAGTGCCAGTGGGATGCAAGAGTAATGAATCAACCAGAGTGACTGAATAGAGATTCAGGTGCAAGACCGAAGCACAGAAAAGCACAATCCTCTTAGGAAGCAGAGTGGTAATATTGTGTAATGCTGCAACAAATTGCCTCTTCTGCTGGGTAACTGAAATGCAGACCAGGGAAAAATCAATGAACCATTTAGTTATTTTTGGCTACTGTGTTTTCCAAAAGGGTCTTTATTAAGGAGAGACAAGCTTATTTGATTAAAACGTGAATGGAGCTGACTTCAGTCATTGAATCAAATAATTTTCTGACACTCAAAGGACTTCTCTTAATTCTTTTAATTATTAAACTCGGGAATTATGAGAAGCAGGGGTTTCCACTGGATCAGAAGCAAAATTCTGAAATATCATTAGAAATACAATTCATGCCATTTCTAAAGGCGTCTCATGAGATTTCCAGCCCAGAGCTGTTTGGATCTGTGCTCAGCATAGCGCACCAAACATACAGCAATGGCTCTAGCTGACAGTGTATTACAAAAGTATTGTCTCTAAACAGGGAGAAATTCACTGCTTTTTCCTCCACTGAAAAAGCATTATGATATCTAAGTACAGTCCGTCTAAATGATTTTGCTCAGAGCATGCATTAAGCAGCATAGTTGGCAAAACAAAAGGAGAATCAAAATAGAAAAGATTGGACTTGCCTTAATCAAAGCTTGGCTGGCAACATCTGCAACAGAAAAACCCAACAATGAAACCATATAAAATCTTTGAAGGGAAATTTTAAATCAAAAGCATTTAATTAAAATACTTGGTGCAGTTTCCTAATCCACCCAAATACCTCTAGATAAAAGCTAATCCAGTGCATTATTGTACACTGATAGAAAGGACTGGGCATTTCAGACTTTCTGGAACATTGTACTTCCTCTCATTCAAATGCAAAAGCACATCCACTTTTTGCATCTTTGCGCCCTCCTTTACTATGTTACTTTTCTCAGGCTTAAAATCCAAGTTCCAAGGATGCTTCATTAACTGTTTCTCTATTATTCTACCCCAGTGCCTTGGTAGTTGTATCAACCTTACCCAAATATTTTTGGCTTTCTTCATCTTCACTTAAGACTGGGATACCAGAGCTAGGCTATATCGTTGTTGTTTGTCCAAAACTTCAAATTCCTTTTCAAGGCCCATTCCATTTGCAGTACTTCACATAAATTACCAAATTAATAATGAGTCAGCAGGTGGGTAGGTGATACATGTTTCTTTCTACTAAGCCACTTAGAGCTGATATAATACATTTCTTTTCTCTTGCATCATCAGTAGCATCACAGGGAACCATCAAGAAATCCTCCATTAGCTCTTCTTCAATAGAAACAGGCAGTAAAGTGAAAGACCATTACGTCAAGCCTAAACTCCTGCAGAAGTCTGTTGTAGCCATACAAAAATGCGTTCCTTAGCAAGCATCAACATGAAATTCCCATTTTTTCTGAATTTACCAAAAATGGTATTACACTTCTGTTCAAAGTCAAGCTTTTTATGCAAAAATTCAGTCTGGTTGGAAATTTGTATTCCTCCAACTTAAACAACTGGGGGTTTGTTTTTGTTTGTTCTTAAACTGTTAACTCTACTAAAAGTAGATACTTTCACCCACCAGTAAAACTTCACCATTTTCACATGCAAGAGAAAAAGCCATTATCAAGAATGTGTTACATCAAATCAATACAAGTAGTACTGTGAAAAAATTATGGTCTTCTAGTTATGCTGCTATGCTTTTTAAAGAACAAGGGCTCTGTAATCCTCTATCTCGCTGTCTTTACAGGATCTCCCAGGCTGTGTCCTCTGCCAGTCCCAGATTCCAGTACAGAATCACATCAGAAATTACTAACCTGAGAAGAAGCAGAAAAACGCCAGAGCAAGGACCACCGAGGCACCTTCTATTTTCATGGTGAGGGTGGCAGCTGTTTGCCTACGTTGACTCTATTAGCGCATTGCTCAATGAAACCCAAAGAAAGGGCTCAGGTCAGATCACGTATATATAGATGACCAGATTCTCCGCCTTCGTTATGACATAATCTTCCCAAGAACCATCATTAGCTGCCAAAACCAGTTTGATGACAGTAGCTCCAAATTCTAATGATCCCATTAACACAATTAATTTCCATAAGGATGGGACATATTTGAGTCACTCCCTGCATTTTGTCAAGCTAAGAAAATTATAAATAGATCATTTCAGTTTCCCCACACAGCCAGAAGAATTCTTGCCATCTTCAGGGTGGTTCATAAAACAGAGGTACCCCAGTCAGCACACCACTAATACCCTTTCACATCTCAACAAAATAGCTGAAAGGATTTTATTTTCATAAGTTGCCCCCAGCAGAGACAACGGGAAGGCCAGGTCACTCAAGACCTCTGGAAGTCAGTTGGCTTTTATTAAAGTACCTCAGCATGAACCTAAATAGTAAGCATTCAGGCAAGGCTGAAAACCACCAAGTTTGAGGCCTTATTGAAATTCTTTGAGCTTGATGCTACAATTCACATAGCAGCTGTGCTAACAAGAAAACCTTACTGCTGAATCCTCATCCTTTCCCTGTCTCTCCCTGTTGTTTTCAGAAGAAATGGCAGTGTTATTAGTGAAAACCCTTTCTCAGTCCACATGGGACCTGACAGGCTATATAGATACTGCTCTTCAAGCAGATCAGTGCTCACAGAGTTATTAATGCTAAAGGGTCCAGCAAAGTAGCCCTGCTCAGGTCTCTCCCAAAGAAGGGATTCAAAAATGAAGGTTGTCATCCTGTACAGGGTTTCTCAGGAGACTCAAGAGAAGAATAAAGATGATATCAAAGTTTTGGAATGTGATTTACATGGGAAGAAGCTCTGTGCCTTGTTCTCCAGTGGAGAGAGGAGAATTGAGAGAAAAGTCATTTGCAAGGTTTGAAGCAGGTGGATAAATGAGAGAGTCAAGCAGATCAGAACGGTGAGGGGCTCAAGCACAGACACGCACGCTGTGGCTGTGCCGAGAGGCAGGTCAGCACCATCTGAGGAAGAAAAACTTCTGCATGACATGTTTGGCCAGATAGGCCAACACAGCTCAGTATAAACCCATGTATTAAATTGCTGCCATGTGTTTCTCAGATCAGAATAGTTGTTAGTGTTTACAACTGGAGCCAAAGCCAAGTAAGTAGTCTTCATTTGGTGCGTGGTCATCCCTACCATTGCTTTTAAACTCAAACAAAAATCATGTGCAGGTTCACAGTGGAGAGTTTGGAACAGAGAAGTAAATGCCTGAGGTCATACAGATGGTTCATGGCAGTTCTGAAAAGCTGTATGTTGCCCTGAATCATGAGATAATTTCTGTATCCGTATTTGGGCATGGAATTAGAGGGGAGGCCAACAGGAAGAGAACTAACCTGATACAGCATGTGTTGGTAAATCCCTGGGAGAGACTGGAAAATATCTGGAATGGAAAAAGCAAAAAAGTGTATAAGTAGTTTAAAAGTGGATAGAGCTGGAAATTTACTTGAAGGACAAAAAAATACATTCTTTGTTACTGAAGTATCTTCCCATGAGTCAGCCATGAGGTGGTAGGGTTTGGGCAAGGGAGATGTATTTTTAAATGTTTTGGTTTTAAAATTTTGTTTTCCTCCAAAAGCTCTATTCCTATAGAGAAGTGAAACAATTCCCTGATTTAAGAAAACCAGCTGACCACCCTGTTCCTGAAGGAAGCACAGTGGGTACCAGACCCAGTCAGACTGGCAGTGTAGGCAGAGTCAAGGTAGAGGAGAGAAACACCCAGGTCCCGACCCCAGACAGGCCCTACGACCACCACATCTCTCCCGTCATCTCACCACTCCATCACCCTGTCCACTAGCTACACCCACACCAACCTGTGGGAGAAGGTCAGAATGGCCCAAACACACCTTGATACCAAAACCAGAACCATGTTCAGTACCAAGTCTAAAAAAAAGATAAATAAAAAGGAGAGAGAGAGAAGGATTTCTCTCCCAATTACTACCGTGTCACTACAGCCTCCTAAAAAAACACCAGTGGTATGAAATGTGATGTCAGGGGATGGGGAAAACCCTGCATAGCCACATGGTTTGAAAGATTTGCTCCTGCATGCTTGAGTTATAAAAGGAAACCTGAGCAGAATAATGAGAGGTGACAGCAAAAGTGTATTAAATATAAACCTTACCTGCCTCACTTGATTGCTTTTATTGATAGATTTACACAATAAAGTCTCAATCCTGCACTGGAATGCAGACAGCCCATTAATTGCCATAGAAGTTTGTATTGCAGGATCAGATCTGTAGGAGAGATGATCCTGATGCATCAGCAACAGGTTTAGTATAACACCTTGCTAATCTTAATTTAAAAATGATGCTGAACAGCTGAAGAGCAATATGCAGTAAAAGAAGCAGCTGAGGGTAAAAAGTGATATTAGAGACCCTTTTGTTCATGTCTCAGTTAAAATTTTGAAAAGTAAACAGCATATAATGATGTTATGCCTGGTAGGACAGCTCTCACTGGATCCATTTTCCACCATGTTCTGCTAGAAAAACAGGAAACAGGATAAAAATGAGCATAGAAAGTGCAGGGGAAAATGGGAGCATGACATGAAATTTAGGCAAACTCTTGTCAAGTGGAAACCCAAGAGGTTGCGAGGAGTCCTAGGGGCAAAGTCCTACAGCCATGAAGCTGGGCATGACACAGGCACAGGGGACACTTATCTCTTCCATCATCAAGGTCTTGAAGAGAATGGGGAAGGGAATCTAATAAGCAGCCAAATGATTCACATCACAATTGGTGATGAACATACTTAGACTCCTTTTCCTATGATAATTCTCCCATTTTCTGATGTTCCTACATTTCACTCCTTCATAGGCTTTGCCTGCAGAGGAACATGTCTATAGATATACAAAAATAATTTGAGATGCCTTTTCCACTCAGAAAATTGTTTTCCTTCCCTTTGGTGACATAGCATTGTTTTGCAGATGGGATCACCTCCTTTCTAATAGGTTTAGCATGACCTGGGGATGTTTTTGTCAGGGGAAAGCTTCCTGGCAGTGTAACTGGTTGGGTTTTCAGGGGTTTTTTTGGTTTGGGTTTTGGTTTTTTCGGGGGTGGGGGTGAGAGTTTGTTTGGGGCTGGGGGTTTTCTTGTCTTGTTTTTTTTTTTTTAAACCATCTCTGCTTTGGTAGCTCTTCATTGTTTGCATGGCAGTCTCCAGTTCAAGCAGCTATGAGGGTGCCCTCAGTGCTCAAGAGCATGAGCCATGCAGCTCCATTCTTACCCCAGAGCAATGCAGTGTTTTGGGTCAGGTCTCCAAAGCCACCACAGCTGGACAAAATGAGCCCCGATAAGGATTTGCAGCCCATGTTTCACCTACTTTGGCATTGCTGCCAGGGACAATCCCCTTCACAGCACTGTTTGCCTTCCCTCCGCCCCTAACCCATGCTGGAAAACTCACATCTCTAATCAGTGCTGTGGCTTCATCATCATCAACATGACTCTTAGCACACAAAGGGGACTTTACCCAACGTCACTGCTGGGTCCGTAGACCAGACTGAAAAAGCAACACATGCTTGTGTCTGTGCTGTCTGTGCTGCCAGTGCTGCTCGCTCTTCCTCTTGAGCACAAGCCAAGCTCACACCACCACAACCTGCACAGCCCTACAGGTCCCAGCATCTGCTCTCAGGTGGTTTGTGCTCTGCCATCTCTAAGTGCCCTGTTCACACTAGCACAGGCAGCCTTCAAAACTAGGTCCCATCCCCTGCTCTCCTCTTCCAGGTAAGTGAACTCCTTCGTACCCAGTGGAAAGTAACATGAGTAGGAAAACTAGATCACACATATTTCTAAAACTAGACATGCCTCTACTCCCACCATAGTCATCCTTTTCTGTCTTGACCGACACACTTTTTACCTCCCCACCATCTCTCTTCCCCTTCAGAGGAACCCCATTCAGCGGAATTAAGGAACACTTAATTTCTCTGAAATATTGAAACTTCTCTCTTTTCTAGCCAACTACTACACCCCTCTCACAACCCAGAGGTCCTCAGGGCTAAAAGAGAAGAGACATAGTTGTTTGGCGTACTTAAAAGGTAACCCAGAGTAGATGGTATTTAGCTTCACAGCCAAAGAAGAGTCCAGAGCTCTCGACTTCAGCAATGTTTCATGAATTGCACCTCCAAAGTGAGACATTTCAAAATGCAAGGACTTCAAAGACACTTACTTATTTTTAATCAGTCTCTCAGCATTATTAACACTTTAGGTTCAGAGCAAGCAGCCCCTTGTAGCTCACTTTGGGCTCATCCACAGCAGTCAAATATGAAATATCAGGGGAAGATTATTGTGCTGCCACACTAACATCGCAAGCTAACATAGCCTTTTGGGCTGCATCTGTGTAAGTGTTGCCCATGGAGAAGGTCTGATCTGCACATCTTGCCTAGTGCCTTGGAAAAGGACTCATCTCTGCTGACAGCCACCATGTGAAGATGGTTTCCTGCCCCCCAGAGACACCCAGTTATTCATCCACCCTGGGCTAGACTCTGCTGCAAGAAGAGCTACAAGTCTCACCCATCCCCTTGGCACAGCTTGGGGGGCACCTCATCTGCACACATCCCATGCAAGAACAAGGTTTATGACCCCAAAGTTCTTCTGCTTGCATGCACTTCTGTGGCCAAAACCCAGTTGCTGATCAGCCAACAAGCCTGTCAGCCTCAAGCTAATGGAAATTAGTTTGAGTTTCTGAAGTGCAATAGCCACATGTCTCAGAGCTCCCCTGTTCGTACCTTCTGCTGCTGCAACTCTGAGTGCTGCCCAGATCTCCAGGGAAACAAGTCTTGGTCATCCTGAAATCCCACTGTCACTGCAGGTACCTAAGATCTAGACGCCAGTCCTTTCTCTTCAGCCAGGACAAGCTTCCTGAGCCCAAAGCAGAGCTCCACCAACCCAACACAGCAAAAAGTCCTTCCCAAGAGGCTGCTCATTTCCCACCGTTGTGTTGGGTATGAAACCCAGCTCAGCAGTTGACTCTTCAGCCACCTGGCTGCATCACTGCAAATGCAGCAGCATGTTAACTCTCAGCATCCTGGAGCACTATTCCCTTTCTGGAAGCTCACCAAGGAGGGTGAATTGCTAGAAGCCAGGAGAGGAATGACAGGAATTTCCTGATTTCATCCAGCACCTCTGAGAATCAGGTGCACAGCAAGTCCTGTGCATCCTAGGGCACATGGAGCCTCAGCAAAAAGCATTTCAGAAACATGTCTAGAGCATGGCAACAAGCTTTACTGAAGAATAAAACACTTTAAAAAAAAAATCTGTGTCAAGTGGACTTACTGCATCAAAAGGAAAGAATGTGAATAAACTTAATGTGGATCAGTTACTTTGTAAATCTCTGTGCACCGAGAGCATCTAACAACTTCCCCTAAACCCATCACCTGCTGCATCCTCTTCTGGACCCAGTGTCTCATGGGTCATGCCCTTCCCTGTCACCAGGTTTCCTTCCCTGCCCAAATCCACCTTTCAGCTCTGATCTAAAAGTCACAAAAAGTATCTTGGGTTATGAACTGTCTTATATGCCATCTGTACATCCTCCAGCACAGAAAGGTCCTGGGTCTCCTTGTCACACCTGCAAGGCAATGGCAGCAATTTCCAGCACTCTGTGCTTGAACCAGAGGAAGGCCTTCATCTTTGCACAAGTCTGATGGGGAGCAGCTGAGGGAGCTGGGGTTGTTCAGCCTGCAGAAAATGAGGCTGAGGGGAGACCTGATCACTCTCTACAACTGCCTGAAAGGAGATTGTAGCAAAGTGGGGTCAGTCTCTTCTCCCAGGTAACAAGCCATAGGACAAGCGGACATGGCCTCAAGTTGCATCAGGGAAGGTTTGGATTAGATACTAGGAATAATTTCTTCACTTCTTCCAATTGTCAAGCGCTGGAACAGGCTGCCCAGGGAAGTGGTGGAGTCACCATCCCTGGAGGTATTTAAAAGGTGAGTAGATGTGGTGCTCAGGGACATAGTTTAGTGGTGGACTTGGCCATGCCAGCTTAATGGTTGGACTTGATCTTAAAAGTCCTTTCCAACCTAAATGATTCTATGAGTTGCAACCCTTCCCAGGCCATGAGCCACCATGACATGTGGCTGACTGTCCTGGACAGGCCTTTGCCACTGCTGACTTAGCTTGACGGTGCTGGGGAGGAGGGGGAAATGAAGCAGGAAGTGAGCAACAGTGAGAGGTGTATGTCCAAAAGGCAGGGATGAGGCCAACTTTGGAAGATCACAATAATAGCATGTAACACATGCCATCTTCAAAGGACTAATGAATCCCTAACAAGGTTCCCCTGTTATTATTTGTGTTTCACAGATGGGTACATTAAGGATGCAGAAGTTTGCATTATTCTCTGGGTCACACCTATTTCAGTCTATTCATCCCTGGTCTTACATTGGAACTCATCCCTGTGGTGTGAGAGATCCTCCCACAACTCAAAAGAACAATGCTATCTCCCAGGCAAGCCTGGTACAGGACTCGCTAGTATCATCTACGGCCTAGTTTGCACGATACACCAGACCAACTGGTCCTATTGATCTCTCCTGGCCTTGAAAACTATCCAGTTTATCAATTCTTCTTCCCCCTCCTCAAGTTGAAGGGTACAAGCAGCTCTGGCTTACTGCCAAATTAGATATTTTTATATATACTTATCTTTTTCTGGATGCAAAATATAAGACAAGGCAATCCAGGGGCAAGATGCATCCAAGAGTCTAACACACCATCCAGCCTCATTCCATCCACCAGTCTCAGTCTGGCATGGAAAGGTCCTACCTTCCAGCCAGGAGCCTGCCCTGCAGCTCAACAGCTTTTGTTCACAGAAGAACAAAACTGCCCTTGGAAACTGCTCTTGCTGGGAGAGAAAAGTTGCTCCTCAAGCTATAACAAATGCCATGTGGGGTTGGGGATGCTGGAACTGGTCTCTGCATTCAGAGGGAGATCCAGCATCGAGGCAACGAGCTCTTCCCTTGGGCTCTGGGGAAGCAGCCTGCCATTCCTACTGTCAACACTTTCCAGGGCAGTATTTGCCCATTGAAAATTGTTAGGCTGGAGATGGCAGGAGTTGGGTTTTGATCTGCAAGGCCTCAGCAAGTAACATCTGCACAGCAAAAGGATTTTCCATGGCAAAGCATCACGACATCCCACAGAGCTGCAAAGGACTTGCAGCCTTAGAAGGCCACCAAGATCTGTGCCTTACCAGAGCTAGCCGATTTCACCACCATTAACAGTATTTGTAGTTTAGATAAGGGTAATCAGAATCTCATCATTCAGGGTGTAAACTGATCGCCTGCAGGGGTTAGAAAGGAATTTTACTTCATGTGCAGCATTGCATAACTGCCCAGATTCATTGTGGGCATTTTCCAGCCTCTGCTGAGCATCAGCTGTGAGCCACAGCTAGAAGCAAAGCATGGCACACCAGCTGAAAAGTCGGAGTCATCATGCAAAAAAACACAGCCCCATTGTCTGGGAACAAAGTAGAAATTTTTCTGACTCTGGCTTGAACTCACACATGGAAATAAAAGACAATGACTGCCACTGGGCTACTGAAACAGCAGAATTTCAACAGAAGAAGAAAAATCTGTCCTGAGATTATTTTCCTGTGGACAGTGAGAAGAGTGCCTGTAGAGCCCACGAGCACAGTGCACTAAGCATCACGCAGCACAAAATGACCACTTGAGTAACACTGCCCCATCCTGTGCTGCTAGCTGGACCCTGTAAGTGCCACCTCAATGAGGGGCACAAACAACCAGCCCTCCAGTGAGGACTGAGCCCTCCCATGTCACCCAACAACCCTCATCACCAACCATCCCCACCTGAACAAGGGACAAGAATATAGTGTTTTTCACTCTGCAAAATTATTATTTATGTTTTATCAGTAGCAAAGGCTCTATAGCATTGGAATTGGCCACAGGGTGTGGTGGCCTAAGTAGCAGTACCCATCACTGCAGTAACAGCAGGAGACCAAAACCACACCCCATGTGGGTGTTGGTTGCTCATAGATTATAGTATCACCACGCCCCGCTCTGCTAATTGCACGATGAAACTCTGATCTCTACCCTATCAGCCAGCCTGATGGTAGGTACCCTTTAGCCATGCATGTGATCCCTCAAGGCACCAGTCATTCCTCTGGAGGAACCTATGGGAAGATCTGATCCCAGATTTCTTTGTCCTGTAGAAGGTAACTGAGAATAAGGCATTTCTGTGCATGTATCTGAAAGACTACAGTGTCACTACCAGAGGTGTCTGCTGCCATGGATTGTGAGTAGAACTGCAAGCCAATGGGGATGATTTCCAAACTATTAACTTTTCACTAAAAAAATTAAGCAACTACAACTGGAAGTAGAATATGATCGCACAAGGACTGTGGATTTTCCATAATCTTCTCTTCCTCCTTCCATATCCTCCAAGTTTAGGATAGAGCATGCAATCAACATGAATATTTGCATTTGGTCAAAACACCCTATTTTTAAGTCAAAAGCTGTGGAATGTCTTCAAGGTACCCATAGCTATTACCTTTCAGCCACTGTACAGCCTTTCCCCAACGTGCTGGTGATGTGGCACTACTTGGGAAAGAGAAGACTTGTCCTTTTATGTGAGATGTAAAAAGGTTTAAACACCTTTCTAGGGGAAAGGGAGGCATGCTGTCAAATAGCATCCTTACCTTCAATAGCATCACTCCTATTGCTAAAGGAATAGTTCAGCCTTATCAAAGTTAAGGGCACAGCCCTTGATGCTTCAGAGGGGAGAGGAATCATCACAAATGCATCAGGATTTTGAGGAATCACTTTAGGTCTAACACACTTAAAGAAACCATTTCTGTTCAGTCCTCACTGCTCAGTTGTCTCCACTCACACACCAAAACCCAAAGTTTCATGCAGGTGTTAAACGTGTAACCCTGGAGTCTGCTTCCCTGCACTGTGGTCAAACACTCCAGAGTTCAAGTCTGCAGTCAAATTCCTTGCAAGTTTGTACCTGATTTTAAGCTAATATGCTTACTGCTGAACTAATAATCCCCATGCTCTTGCAAGAGTGTTGGCCAGGCCCTTTCTGGCAACAGTACTAGGGCACCATGACAAATTCCAGCTAGTGTGACTTCCCTTACACACAAATATGAGACTTCTGACATTAGCGTCCCACAAAGCGCCCTTTAGTGTTTGACTCCAAGACCTGTCTACACAATACCTTCTGGCCAGACACCAGCAACTCTGCTCATACAGAGTGGAGAAGAGGTTGCTCTAGCCGTGCTCAGAACTGCGCAAAGGCTGAAGAAACACCCCATTGAGCATCTGTCCACAAGACCAGTGAGCTGAGGCCCACCATGCCTGGGAAGACATGCTCCAAGTCCTGCCCACACCACGGGTCTGGCCTGCCTCTGGACTTCCCTAGTGGTATGGATCATGCCTCCCAAAAGGAGTGCTAAACACTCACCGATTGATGATCTGCTGAGCTAAAGGCACCTTCCACCATCTCCAGCAGACATGGTTGGTGTCATGGCAGTCTTGGTCTTTTTTTCAGCTTTTATTCTAGATAATAGGGAAGAGAGGAGTGAGCCATCTTCCCCCTCTACATCACCAGGCACTGAACCTACACTTTTTTGTTTTGGACATCTCTGGCCTCCCTCTTACCCTGCATCAAAGAAAGGGAAAGACCCTTTCCCAAAGAGTTTGTGGGTATTTGAGGCTATTTCATCCTGTTTGGTGTTGAAGCATTCCCTCAGCCACGGCAAATCATCCTCAGAGTCCTTTTATCTGCTTCTCAAGCACACACACTTCACAGGAGTCCAGCACATTCACCCAACCTGTTTCCCCAAGAACTGTTACAAACCATGACTTTTCCACAGGAGTCATCCACACTCAGCACTGTTATCCCTGCAGCAGGAAAATGCTCACCATAGGAAATCCTGAGGTTTACCTGGTTGCATTTAACTACCTGTGGCTTTTCGCTTGCATTTAATAACACCATTTCACACAACACACTAGCTCATGCATCCATATCCAACTTAATAAGCATCCCATTGCAGCCAGGCCCCCAGTCTAATGGTGAAGCAGATCAGCTAACAAATGCCTAATGACAGCAGTGGGAAGCAACATGTTAAACTGCAGTGATTGATTAGCAAATTGGCCATCAGGAGTGGCATGTGGCAGATGCCAACAGCATCCCAGAGCTGAAACCAGGCCAAGGAAAGATCCAGATCAGTGCTATTTCAGTTTTGAGGAACATCTAGATGATGATCTAGCCCTTTTCATCACCAGTCAGTGCCTGGCAGAAAGGTAAAACCAATAAAAATTCAAATAGGCAGTATGCAAAGGAGCCCAGCTCCTGTTGGCATTCACCTTGTCCTAAAATACTCGATGTCTTGGCTGAACATATTCCAAGCATTTGCCCATGATGGTGCAAGACTAACAGCAAAATAGTCTTCCCTGGTGGACTGCTGGGATCTCCCAGCTTGTGGTCCCCTTCCAGGGCTGGGACTGTATTCACTCTTTGTTTCTCAACTGAAAATAAGGACATAATCCAACATCTGGGCTGCAGGAATGGAGCCTTCCAAATAGGATTTAGTAAGTTTGCATAAAGCTTCCATTCACACCTTTTGTGGGAGCTGATCACAGAGCTGAGCATGCCACAGACCAGCTGTTGCCTGTGAGTACATCTGTACAAGCGTGGCTACACTTTACGTACAGTGAACCAAAAAAGGAGGGCTCCTCTTCACAGCACTGCAACAGGGAGCCCAGTGAGACAGAGCCCTGGGGCTGGGGAGCAGGGACCAAGCTGCTACCTCAGGAATTCCCCCTTCATTTCAATAAGTCTTTGCTTGCAGGAAGGTAGGTCTCCTGCATTTGCAGTGTCCTTTTCCTTTCTCTCCCTTCCAAAACTGTTACATGTACACTTGATCCCTGTTCCTACCTGTCCTACCATCCAGCAGCCTTCACTGCAAATGTTCATCCTTGTGTGAGTTACCGCCTGCCCAGAAGGTCTGTCCACCCATCACCAGCTCAGGACCAGATGCAGTATACAACTCTATCAGCACCCAAATGCTGTTTTCTTCTGCTGTTCCTTGCCGTACACGTTTGGTCCCATGGACTATTTGCCTGGTGTGCCGACTGTAAGGGACACACTTTGCGTTGTTAATCACAGCTGTTGGAGATGCCATGGAGCCTGCTTCCAAAGATGTAGGGCAGAGATACACGCGTGATTCACTCTGGCATTAACACTGCGCTACCTCCATGGAGCGCAGAAGTAGAAAGGACCTCTTGGGTCATCAAATTTATCTGCCTGTCGTCACTAGTAACCACATCACTAGATCAATTAGGAGATGTTTGATTGGCCCATCACAGCTAATGGACTTCTCAGTCTGGCAGAGGAATAACAGGACCCAAAGGCTAGAAGTCACAACTAGGTGACGTCAGGCTGGAAACAAGGGGTGTCCATTTAACAGTGCCTGGGGCTGTGCAGGGGAAGGATGGTCCAAGGGCATCCCATGCCACTGGCAAATTTTCAGTCTAGTCTGAGCGTTTTGCCAAGACAATTTTACCCAGTGACTTTCTGCCCCAAATCCATGAGTCTCTGGGAATCTCTGGACAACTGCTACATGGTTTGTGAGAGGTAACAAAGAAAAGCAGTTTCCATCAGCTATGTAATAATACACTTACTAGGAATCTTTAAGTAATTGCACCTTCCCTGGGTGACATCCAGAGGAATCCACAAGCTGAAAGAAAAGGTTAAAAAAATAAATGCTCTGAGTGAAACAAGAATTAACTCAAAACAATCCTCTGGCTGCAGCTAACTGCTTTAAATCCCACCCTAAAAGCTACACTTATCACCAGGTTTACAAAAGCAAACAGTTAAATTGAATTTGTTATTTGTTTTCAAAGTATGGCATCAAATAAAATCAAAAAATACCATATCCATATGCCCTAGGCTTTTTCTGACATGCCTTTGAAGATGGTCTCCTAGAGATTAGACTGACATCTATGATAATTAGCATATCTTCAGGCTGGAGATTTAATTAATAACAAATAATAAGTCTCTCCTATTCACTAAGAAACCTGGGCAACTTTTGTTGTATTATTTCCTCTCAACTGAGCATGTATACACTGCACCATGGCTATAGCAGTGCTAGCACCCACTTTCTGTTCATTGTCAATTCCAGAAAAAAAACCACACACAAAACACAAGAGTTGAGGAGAGTTAAAAAATTTAGGCCAAATAAGATGTTTTGCTTCATTCTTGAGCTTTTCTATACCCTGCATTTCACAAAATAAAAATCTCTTAAATTATGCAAATCACTGCGACAATGACTGCAAGTCGCTGCAACATCCCGGACACATTCAAAATGAACACTTGCTTCACATGGGATTATGTTTCAGGCTTGAGTGGGATGCTTAGACTATGTGATTTAGTGGAATTGCCCAGAATTCACAGCACATTCTACACAAGGGATCCTGAATTTGTGGTGAGAATGTAATGGAGGGTATTTTGAATCACTCAGTGACAGGACATGAATTCACCTTGCCACTGAGCAATGGGACAAACAGTTAGGTTTTGCCTGGGAATTGAAGACATCCCTATCTGTTCTTGCTGGATGTTTGTAGGACCTCTCAAAAAGCAACAGCCTTGAAAAGGTGCAGAAATCCTACAGAAAGAAAAAAGCCTATGTACTTACACCTGATTATGGTACTGTTCAAGGGAATAATTTACTCAGTCTATCCCTGTTTAGCAGATGTCTGAAGACATGATGATCGTCTCATTCAGTCTATCTTAATGGGATCACAAGGCCTGAGCAGAGGATCCATGCTGAGTATTTGAGCTGTATTAGACTTGTTGCACACACGCAGCTGGACAGCTTTGTACACATGTGTTAGGGCTGGTCATGGGCAGATCACTCAGGTCTGCACATTGTGAAGGATATCCATGGACCTCAACAACAAAGTGCCAAGTTTTGTAGCAAGAACAGCCAAACTGGATGTCTGCTGGGACCGGAGAGATAGCAATGATGCATTCAAGAACACTATGGACCACTCATGCAGATCAGCAGGTCCAAAAAAATATCTGAGGGAGATTTATTCTTTCATATTAAGGACATCCCTCTGAAAACAGTGAATTCTGTTAATGGGATGAAAAAGGTCAGTGTGATGGAAACAGACAACTGAGGACCAAAACATCAATTGCCTGCTGGATGTTAACACAGGGTGGTCTCACATCTGGACCACCCCCTACTCTGATCTGGGGAAGAAATCATGATGTGGTACACATGGTGACCACCAATGCAGGATGGAGAGAATAATCTGGAAAGCACGAATTAGCTAGTAGCTACCAGGCTAAAGACAAGGACCAACTGAGCAACATGCTCAGAAATGCTTCCCCCAGAGCCCTATAATGAAATCCAGAGTCATTGCAAGGTTCAGAGTACAGTACCTTGAAGACAGGCTTCAATAGGTAGACCCTATACAGTAAAGATCCAAGTATTAAATCCAAATAAAAATGGATCAAGGCTACTGGCACTTAAAGGTGGTCTTTTAAACTAAATATTGTGGGAAAGCCAACAGTTTGACAAGACATGTGGTTTGGGAAAATGAGGTCTCCAGTGGAGAAGTCATGAAAATTTTGTATCCTTGAACAAAAGGATAGGAGAGAAGCCAAAAACAGTCAGGGATGAATCAGCAGACTGCAGCCCCAGCAGACATCCCCTGCAGAGAGAGGGAGAAAACAGAACAAGACACCATGTATGCATTTCTATCCAAGCACCAAGGGTCTAAAAAGTAAGGCGAGCGCGGAGCAGTGCCCTGGTTTCAGATGGGGCTATTAACATAACCAGCACCTCAGAAACCTGGTGGATAGAAGATAAGCAGCAGGACATGGTAATGAGTGGGTACAAATTATACAGGAATGAGAGTAGGCTGTGCAGGTGGAAGAGCTGAGCATCAAGGAGCCAGACATTAAGTAGAACTTAAAGAGCACAACCAAGTTAACTGTATCAACAAGTGCCACAGAGTCCCTGGGATTGCAGCTCTGTGCCCAGACGTTATAGTACCAGAGTTACTCCATCATCCACCCATCCAGAACAGGGCAACAACTGCAAAACCTTCAGGGAGATGAGTGAGGCTATGATAGATCTAAGAGGATACAAACACAAACAGAAGATGTTCATCTCCCTCTAGAGATGGGATAACTGACAGGAGGGAAGATGTCTACATTTAAAATGGGAATGTACTGCTCTCTCCAACAGCAATTTATGACCTCTGAAGCAGAGAACCTCTTCATACTAGTGGTTTGATTTCAAGCATATTGCCAGTGGCTCTTTGCACCTTAAAACTGACAATCTTGAAGGTAGCTTTGCAAACCTGCTACTGTAAGTTTAACTTGAAGAAGCAGCAGCCTAAAAACACAGGCATTTGTTCAAAGAAAATTAAAAAGGAAAAGCCAGTAAGGAAAAACACACCCAGGAGGTGGGAAGACCATTTTAAGAAGTCATTAGAGTAAATGTGCATCTCTTAAGTGGAAAAAAAATTTTAGAATAAAAGCTAGTGTGCTTAAAGCAGGACAACTAACAGTAAAATAAGGCTAAGCAGAAGCACTGTCCAAATAATGCAAATGTAAAAAAGTCAAAAAATGTAAAATCTGCAACTGTGCCAAAATACACCAAAGATTCTGAATAGAATTTTCCAAGTCACAAGCACTAATAACAAAATATACTGATAAGTCCATGATTATAGTGCTAAGGGAGCCTCCAAGGACGATAACATCACAGCAGAAAAACTAAATTAACTCTTATTCACAATAAACTGATAAATCCTGGTAACAGAGCCACAGTCAGGGATTAAACCCCCCCCAGCAGCACTGAAGGGGCTCAAATACGCAATCACCCAGCTCAAGCTCCATACTGCACTTTTGGGGAAAAAAGGAGAAAAGCTCATATAAACTGAGTAATGAAGTACACAGAGAAGTGACAGACTGGGGAAGACCCATCACAGATTTTGGGGAGGCAAGTCCTGTCTCATCAGTCCATTAGAGTCCCCCAAGCATGGGCAA
Organism: Cariama cristata; assembly: GCF_000690535.1. Lineage (NCBI taxonomy): Eukaryota > Metazoa > Chordata > Aves > Cariamiformes > Cariamidae > Cariama > Cariama cristata. Next base: position 91,563 of record NW_009612432.1, read on the forward strand.
ACGATGGCACTGATTGACACAAAGAACTTTTGTTTCTAGTGAACCAATTTCAAGATCCCTCTTCTAAAGTCTTCTGAAGAATATTAGGTACCATAAAGTAAAGGAGCAGCTTCTTTGAGTTAAAAATGGTTAAAAGTTAAAACAGTAATAAGAGGTCAGCTCTCCCAGTGGAGGTGAGACCCAACAGTAATCTCTGCAACTCAGCTTTTTGTAAATGACTCTGAAAAAGCAATTAGCAAAGGGGTAAATGGAAATATTCAGAAGATTTCAAAGCTTCAAGTTAGCTGAGAGAAAAGCATAAGTCACTCATGACATAGTGGTTGGACAAGAAAGTGACGAATTTCAGTACTGAAAAACAGACAGAGGAAAAAATCTAGTTATATATACCTGCATATTACAGCTCTACATTAGCAATCACTGTTGGGGGGTGTATTATGGAGACATTGCAGGTAAGGTCACAAATAAATGTCATCTCATTGTTGAGCAGAAACCAGAAAGGTTTAGCACCTGATAGGAACTGTTAAGAAACAGAGAGGATAAAACCATTTATTTCTATCATGAAGCCCTAAGACTGCTGGGTCTGCTCAACTGCATTGTTCCACACAGTTGTGGCACTGCAGCCTTCCTCATCATCATTACAGCAGGGAGGTAGGGAGCTAGACAAGGCACAGAGAGCCCCGGTCCTGGCCACAGAGAGGAGCAGAAATAGAAACAGCTTTTTTCTAAACTCACAGCAACTCCTATGGTGGAAAACAGGCTACAGAGGAGGGTATAGTTACAACAGTCCACAAAATCAGGAATGACCCAGAGAAAATGAACAGTAGATGTTGTTTAGGATTACTCATAGCACTAGAATTGAGGAATACTAAATAAATTATCATATAGTAGGTTTAAACAAACAAAAGGGAGGTTTTTTTCCCCTTCTCATACAATCTAATTGCATTGTGGAACTCATCGCCCCAGGATGTTGTGGATGTCAAACACATCAAAGGAGTCAAAAGTCAATTAAACAAATTCATGGTCTGGTCCATCAGTGGCTATTAAACATGATGATGGAGATGCAGCCTCTGGCTGGCAAGCCCCTAAGCCACATGAAGCTTTATCACAGGAAGAATTTTTTTGTGCTTGCCTTGTTTATTCCCCTCGGCATCCATAGCCAACTATGGTCAGATCCAGGACCCAGGTACAGGAGTTATCCCAAGCTGGTGCAGGCTCTCCGAGTCTATGTGGACATTCTCAGGTCTCAGCACGTGCGAGTTCTGGTACACAGATCCGAACTGCCTCTTTGTCCTTGTCCTGAAGTGACACTAAATCTTCTGAAAAAAGGATGGATCGCCAACATCTTGGGCTAAAATTTTGTGCTTCAAACCTCAGGAGATTCCTAGGACATGAAATCCCAAAAAACCACACCCAGATGTCAGTTCTTTGTTTGGATGTCATGACTTGTATTCTGAGTGACACTTCCTCTTTGGTCTCCTTAACAATGACAAAACAAAGATCTATAAACAAATCCTGGTTCCAGATGTTCTTTTGCCCTTATTAGTGACCAGCTTGGCTAATGCTATTTCATCAGCCCTTTGTTTCAGGGTGGCAAGCCAACATCAGCAAGTCAAGGACACTTTGATGGGCTCCCCCAACTTGGGATGTGACAAATTCCCAGGACACTCCTGCCCAACACTACAATAACAAGCACAGGGCTGAATTACTGCCCTTGACAATGTTTGGTACGTGGAAAAACTTGTGCTTGCTAATTACCACGATTGCTCCATAAAAATCCCCCTCGGGCAGCCGCATGCAATCTCGGTGAGCCACAGCCCTGCCCCTCGGCAGCCCGCAGCAGCAGCCCAGGTGGAGATGACATTTCCTCTCCTTGAAGAGCCTCTCCAGCATTGGAGGTGTCCCACCTACTCACCAGATGTATTCCTAGACATATTGGTTTCTATTTATTTTCCCACTGACTGTTATGCTGGCACAAAGAGACAAGGTTGAGAATCAGTCAGACCAGACACATAAGTAGGCTACAAAACAAAGATTTTCCTCTTCCTTTGAAGCCTATTATCCATTACTTTTGATAAGAGGTGCAGCAGATTTGTTCCCCTCGTTTGAGCACTCCTAAGCCTCTTTACTAAGCCTGGCAGCAAGAACCTCAAAGCAGATGCCAAACTCTGCAATCTTTTTGTGTGTGGTAGAAATAATCCCTTTGCCCAGTGCCTGGGAGAGCTGTACCCTGAAATGCCCATGAGCCACTGATGGACAGGCTCAGGAGCCAAAGCAGAGCCAGCAGCAGAGTCTCTTCCCCCTGCAGAGCACCTTCTCTCCACATCCAAACAACCACACACTTTGCCTTTATCTGAGCTCCAGCCACAGTCTTGCATGAAGGTTGGAAAGAGATACGTGGATCTGACCCCAACGTCCATCAGATCTCCCCACGCCAGGTCTCTGCAGGGAGATTTGTGCAGTTTCCTCCCTGCAAGGGATCCTTTACTCTTGCTCCTCCTGCGATTTCACTTCTATCTTTAGTAGCTTTATGAATTGAAGCACAGAGCCCAAAGAAACCCTTAGAAAAAGCAACACAGCTCCCAAAGTCACTCATGCTTCCAGATAAACACGGGTGAAGCTAACAAGGTCCTTTTGCCTAGCTGGCTGCCTTGAACCCATGAAGTCAAGCTACATGAGTCACCACCATAGCCAAATCCCCAGTACCAGGGTAATTGCAGACATTTTGAACCAGAACAAGCTGCAAGGGCATAGGGAAGCTAATCATAACAGGTATAAATCAAGGGGAAATATTTGGCACTTAACTTTTGGCAGGGAGGTGCCGGTCAACTTTTACTCTGGAGAAATAAGGAAGAGCAAAAGGGAAGATCCACTTTCACTTTGTTCCCAGGATGCCCAAGGACTTTCACATCCCTGCACAGAGAACAGCTGCTGCAAGTCTTTACATCTCATAATGATAGATTCCTTGTTTAAAAATAAATCAGTGCAGCCTGGGACGCATACCAACACATTTCCCCCAGTTTTCCCACGTCCTACATTTTAAAGGCAGCTGATGAGCTCCATCCTTGCTTAGCCCTCATCCTTCCTTTAATAACTCCCCATGTTCCTATTAAAACCACTGCATTGCACTCCTCACCTCTAAATTTCCCCAGAGCTGCAGCCCCCTACTTTGGCTGCTCTTGTTCAGTTTTGCATCCTATTGCGTTACTGCTTCAACAGCGCTAGCAATCTTTGAAGTTCCTTTTGGTAACTTCTCCCACAGGCATCACCACTGAACCCTTTGCGCACCAGATCTAAAATAGCATGTCTACTGAGTTCCTCCATCTCCAAAAATACAGGCAAATTAATAGTTCAGGGTCAGCTGGAACCAACACTTATCCTTGACATATCGAACTTGACCTTCAGATTGATATTGTTTCCTAAAACATACAAAAAGGGACCCAAGGTTTGCAAACAAGGCACTCAAACACACCGCGTTGTGCAACATGCAGTCTTATCAAACCTGGGATCTCATTACACCCTCTGCCTCCCACTCTGGGTTGTGTTCCCTTGTTACATCTTGTTTCAAATTAGACTGAAAGCTCGTCATGCCAGCAGCAGTGGCTCCCTGTGACACCACTGCAGCAAAAAGGATTAATGAGGAAGACTAAAGACAGCTCTCAAAAGCATCAAAAGACAAAGAGGAAACCAAAGAGATGTGGGAAAGTCCATGCCCCTGCCCTGAATAAAGAGCAATTCTCAAGATGCTTGAGGACATCCATGAACTTGACTTCTCTATCATGAGTTTCATTTTTCACTTCTAGCCTCAGCACTTCACAAATTAAGGGAACCTAAGTGAAAAGATGCTCTGCACAGTCTGAGATTTTTCATGTTCTGTTTCATCAGCATAGCTCAAAGATTTAACTAGTCCATTCAAACTGGGTCATTTGTGTTGTAGACAACAGGGCACACTCAGCAAGCAGGGGATATAAGGATTTTAGTGGCAGGAAAATAAGCAACCTGTCCTTTGTGAGCAGACTGCTTTGTCCCAGACCAGGATCTCACACCCCCTAAAGCATAGTTTTGCCACTGTCTTACTCCCCAGCTTCTGTTTTAGGACTTACCTTTGGAATTAAGCTATCCCTCCCACAATAACAGCTGGTTGCGGACATGTGATCTGCCCAGCTTTCCACCCAGTTGCACCCAGAGCCCCAGGTGCTGCCCTTCCATTTGGGCACACAGAGACCTGCCTTTAATGGAACTGGCCATCATCTCCTAGGGACTTTACACCACCTGAATCATTTTTTCAGCCTGAAGAGGCTGATGTGGGAGTAGCCTGTGTTTATCAGCTGGGCTATGGAGAAAGGAGAGATTTGCCACTGGCCACCAACCAAGCCAACAACAAAGCCAGTGGCTAGCGTAGGACATGCTTTGCCTTCCCTGAAGCTGAGCCTGGGACTCAGTCCACTGTCCCCCATCATGTCCCCACACATCTGCTGAGGTCCGCAATAACAGCGCTGAGGTTTGGGAGGTGAGGGAGAGCTTACATTGCACAGCTATTTCACCCTGCTACAGCCAAGACAGTTTCATCCCTTTTCACTGGAAATTATTTCTGTAACAAGAATTTTTCAGTGATACAAATCCCCAGCGCAAAAAGTATAATTCTAATCGTTCAGGTGCACAACAGCAGATATCACTGCTTCAAAAAGTATAATTCTAATCATTCAGGTGCACAACAGCAGATATCACTGCTTCCCAGGAGGCCTTAACTCTTTCCTCCCCCTGCCCACCCTCCCCAATAGCATTGGGTCTGCAGGTCCACCTCTCCCAGGCCTAGCACATCACCACCGGTTTTCACTTCTACAGGACTTGCTGACAGCAAAAATAAAGCCCAAGTAGGCATAGTGGGACTGCCCTAATGGCATTGCCAGTTTCAGAGGAGCATTGGACAGCATTGCTGTCGCTGGCACCACAGACCTCCAGAGAAGATGGCTCTCCAGGTTACAGAGAGAACATGCAGTGCCCATGCAGGTGAGAACACTTACAGAAGACAACAGCACTGGAAAGCAGAGCTGTCATTCCATGGGAAAGCCCCAATTTCAAACAAGATTAGTTTTGCTCTTTCAATCATCCTCCACCCAACTGGTGCTCAGGACAAGAGGGCTCACAGGCAAAACTTTAACCTCCCCCCCTTACCCTCTGCTTGCAGGAGTAGTTAAAGACCCACAAATGAGACCACTATATTTGCATGCCATTTAGCTTGGCACCATGGTTTTCCTGCTGGGAAGAAGGGTTCCTCTGGCTGGGTAGGGTATAGCCATCCAGGAACAAAACCCTTTTCTACAGAAAAGGAGGAAGAAGTTAGTTATCTCCTGCCTCGTCCCAGAGCTTTGGAGTGAAGGCACTTATGGCAACAGCAAACAAGTGCTCAGCAGCACTGCAGTGATGTGGTTTAATGAAAAAAAGAAAAAACACAAAAAACCACTTTCTGAAGCATGAAGCTAAGCAGGCCCCAGGCGGTAATGGACACTTGGTGAATAATAAACCCATCTGAAGCAACAAGCATGAGTCAACCCAGATGAAGAGTTCCTCAGTTCCCTTCTCCCCCCACGTTTGGCTGTCGCTTGGAAAACCCATATGCGTTATGAGGGTGTCCATAAAACAAACATTTGGCTGCTTCCTTGAAGGAACCTTGGAGAGCCCAAAACTGGCTGTGTGGGCCGAGTCCTCAGCAGGGTACAGCAACCGAAGCAGAAAGAAACCTCCTCAGGGGCAGCTATAGCATTTGGGATGGGGGAAGTGGAGCGGAAATCTTTGTAGAAAAGCTATTTACATCTGTTTGACCCTCATAAAACAGGTCCCCAGGCTCTTCCCCACTTGGAGGCATTTGGGTGACAGGCTACAACAGGAGTTTGATCCTTCCCAGGGGAAAGGATTGGTGCAGAGCAGCCACAGGTAACCACCAAGCAGTGTACACCACCTGTGCCGAGGAGCGGGTGCAGGCAGAGCAGTCCCATCTGCTTTGCAAGGCAGGAGAGGACCACAGCAGGCTCCCTGCAAGGACCAGGGTGCTGTCTGCAGTGCCGCCTCTTGGCTCACAGTCCCATGTTTGCAGGAGAAGCCAAAGAAAGTGAAAGATACCTGCACTCTCCTCCAGACTCCACCTTGCCACCCCAGCCTTCCCCGACAGGCTGCTCCTCCCTAGGAGGCTACTCATCTTCTCCCACTCAAATCCCTTGATCTGCTTGCCAAAGCCCAGCCTGCTCCTGCAGGGTCTGGCTGCCCAGATACTGCCAGGCTGCAGCTCAGCTCTGGGCTACCACTGGCCCAGGTGGCTCTTCCCTTGCTGTGTCCCAAATGCCCATCGGAGGTTAACCAGTTCACCTATACCAGTACCACATGCTGGCCCCAGACCTTGGAAAGACAATCCCATGAGGCAGAGAGAAGGGGGAATCTCACATACTAAGACCAAGAGAGTCCAAGACAAACACTTTTGCTGTTGCTGAAACTAGTGTGGATGCACACAAGCGACCAATCCACCCAGCAGCCAGGCACAGCTCTGAGCAGCTCCTGCTGCTGCTTTGAAGCCAGGCTCACTGCCCCAGCCTGCCTCCACATTTGCAACCCCAACCTTCCTCATGCAGATGTCCACACCATCTCCAGTTCTCCCTGCATCACAAGAGGGACAAAAACAGGACTGTGGAGGTGGTCTGCTTGCTAGGGACCATGAACAGATGAGAAATGGGAAGACAGAGGCCAGACTTGCATGGTCCTACATCCAGCAGTCCCCCGGCAACTTTGGGCCATGGGAGGTAGACAACAGAGTTCACAAGAGGTAGCAGATAAATGCTGACCCATCTCCACATGCTCCATCCTTCCAGAAGGAAAGTTTCAAGTCTGGTCTCATTCAGGACAGCACTGGCTGTGACAGCCAGCTCTGCTGCTGGCTTCGGTCACTACTCCTCATCCCACAGGACAAAGTCTTGCCCTGTCCACTACTTCAGAAACAGAGAAAATGGTTTTTAACCCCCTCTTCCTCCACTGTGGATGCCCTGCAGTAGATGTACAATGCAGCACAACGCACGGCATGCAGAGGGCTTGTCCTAAGGGCTAGCATACAGGAGCACTCTGCCCCAAACCCAGAGCATTGGCCACCCCATGGCAGCTCCCCTTTCCCTGGGAACAGAACATCCCATTGTGGCCAGGGGTCCTCACCAGGCACCCAGCACCACCAGCAGCCAAGCAAACATCACCTCCTCCTTCTTCAGCCTGTTGAGCAACCACCAGTGGGTGGACACACACCCAGGCTAAACACAGCCCCAGCACCACTGCCCCCACCCGCCGTGGCTTATACCCAGGTCACCAAACACATTCTTGCTTTGGGTGCATTAGTTCTCACGCTCCTCCCGAGGAGGGAGCCTGCATTGCTCAACCCCACTCTAGCTCTGGTTTCCTCTAAGCTGAACCCGGAACCAGATTTCACTTGTCACAAAACACGCTGGCCCTTCTTGCCCACACAGCTCTGTCCCAGGGACAGGGAGGATGCGATGTTGCCACCAGCACAGCGAGAGCTGCCCTGCACCTTGCCACTGGGGCTGCAGCGTGACAGCCCTTCCCTGCCATCAGGGGTGCAGGCTGGCCCGGGACTTAGTGGGGAGGAAAAGGTCTCCATGTTGCAATTGCCATTCTCTCTAATCCCTGTGTTTGACTGTCTCTGAGCACAGGTCAAACCATGAGGCACCTGACGTCTGAAGGACAGAGGGTTTAAGGCTCACAATGCCTCCTCAGCACAGCCTTTGCCTTCACATGACACATCTAGCTTTTGCAATCTGGGTTAGCGCTCACCTGCCCTATTTCAACTTCAAAGAACCTCACCAACATTAACCAATTAATCCTCTCGCCACCCTCAGAGGGAGGTGAGCATCTTTACTTTTATCCATTTCCCCATCAGTGAGAAGGAGAGAGTTAAGTGCCTCTCCCAAGGCCATCCCTAGCTGACTCCCAGCTGACTGCACTTGACTGCCAGCCCCAGGCCCGGGCCATCAGAGGAACACAGGCACTCATCCTCGGACAGCGGAAAGGCTGCAGAAACACTCACAGCTGCCTAAGTGGAGCTGTCAACAAGCACCTTTGTTTTTCTCCATGCCCCATATGACTTGGCTTCTTGAGCCCTTTCTGTTCACCATCAGTCAATGATCTGGAAGGAAAATGATATGAGACAGAGCAGGCCACCGACACACAGCAACCAGGACCAGCTGGAGAGCCGGGGCCATACACACAATAAGTGTTTTTAACAGGCCCATAAGAAGTTCTGCATCTTGCAATAAAAAGCAGAGGCCATCAGGGATGGTACTGGAGTACAGGGATGAATTTTGTCATGACTGAATCTAGACAGACAGCTGAAACATGATGTGAGCTACTGGCAGTGCTTAGCTTTTGCTAAACACTGGGGCAGAATATCCCACATCTTTCTGCACTTGAAATCACAGGGTTTTTTCCTCCAACTCGGCCAGAACTTGGTTTAGGGAATCCCACAATACTCTGGGCCATTAGTAAGGGCAGGGAGATGGAAAAGGAGGTGGTCTTCAACTGGGACCCTGCAGGAAGTCAGCATGTGTCACACCAGCATGGTGGCAGCTCACTCTGAGACATGTGTCACCAGGAGTGATGCTCCCCCGCAGCTATCCTTTACATCAGTCAGTGCTCACTCAGACACTGCCAGGATGCAGCACGGCACCCATGTTCACCAGGTCCATCATGTACCTCCAAGGTATAACCAACCAAAAAAGGTGTTTTGTCACCTGAAATGACCATTTCTTTAAGACATGGGCTGCACTCCTCCCTCACCTAGCAGGTGGGTGGGCAGAGCTCCCATGCAAGGGCATCCAGGTGTGCTTGGAAGGAGGGAAGGAAACACCATGGTCCCTAACAGCCCTGAGAGACAAGTGGCCATGGAGAGGGAAAGCAGGGTGTACACATGCACAAGGAGGGGTTGCACACCAGACCCCACCTCCAGTGATGGCTGCATTCATTATAACCTTTTCATGGATGAAACTACTCACTTAGGAGAATGAACTGCCTGAGCTGCAGGAGCACTCCTGCTCTTCCCGTGACTCCCTGGGACAGACCAGGCAGGGCTGGGAGGTTGCTCCCAGCTCCCTTTCACTTCAGCAGCAGTTTCTGTCCCCAGGGCTCCTCAGAGCATGCGAGTGAAAGTCTCTCTGCTTTTGCAACACCACTGACCCAGAGTGGGGCTCCTGCTCCGCCGACGCTGCTCCAGTGGCAGGGAGAACCCACAATTGCAGGGTTTACAAGGAAGCACTGGTTCATTTTTTCCTCACCATTTCCAATGGCCATGGCTCAGCACTAACTGCTGACAATTATTCATTACCATTTATCCTGAAGTCCCGAATTGCTCACTAAACCCTGTGAAGAAGGTATAGAGATCCTGAAGCTTTTTGGATGGAGAGAGGCAGCCTTTAAACAACGCTCTGCAATGTCAGATCAATACTGGAAAGAGCTGAAATCAGTCCAGCATCTCCTGAAGTGGCAGGAGAATTTCAAGTAGATGAAATGCAATTCTCTAACCGTAGTTATTAGAGGCAGCAGGGATAGAAGCCTTACTTCTATTACAGATGCAATACCATCCCAAGGGAAAGCTTTTCTTAGGACCAAGAATCACTCTGAATACCTGTTTAAAATTGTATATATAATGTGCCTTTAAATACATTGCCAAGCACAGGCTGAAAGTCACAGTAGCACCTTAAAAAGCCAGATTTGCTGACCTACACAGGGGGTGTCACATCTGCACCTACAACGTGGTTGCAAACGGTCCCCAGGGAGGGGAGGCAGAGGGGTGGCTCCCCCAGGTCCCACTCCTGCAGGAGCACCCCAAGGTGCAGGGAGAGCGTGGGGCTGACTCTCAGCAGACAGTGCCACCTGCTGACACCTGGTCCCGGTCCCATCCCTCCTCTGGGGCCCCGTGCACCCTCCCAGCTCATCAATTCTCTCTCACGTGTTAGTCAGACCCCAAAAGCAGCAGTAACTCTGTATAATATTCTTGGCTGCTCGTTGGGCCATTGCCCCTTCCCATGCGGTTGTGTGGGACAGACACTGAGCTGCTGGATGACCCACTGTCTGGGCATGCCCAGCAGCATAGCATGGGATTTGACACCGCATGCCAAGACTGTTCTTCAAGCACAGAGGGAAAGAGAATATAGCATGGAACAGTTTCTGGGTGTGCTTTTGTCTTCCTCCCCAGCTGAAAACCCTTTTCTTCAAGCATTGCCATCATCTATCGCCCTCCTGAACCTCCCATCACATTTCTGGGCATGGAAAGGAGCCCAAGCTGCTTTGAAACACTTTGGGAATGAGCAGGGAGACCACTCCACCCTATTCATACACCATGATTAGATGTGCATTTGGATACTACAAGTGCACTGCATGCCCACAGACCCAAAATGCCTTAGATAATGGTTGTGGGGTCTAGCTTGACCTCAGTGATGCAACATCCTCACAGAACCCCCATGAACTCCTCCAGGCAGCATTTGCAGCACGGCCCAAACCACAATCAAAACATGGAGCAAAACCACCAAGCTCAGCAGGACTCCAGGGCCCTCAGGGACTGGGAAAGGTCCTTGACATTCACTACAAGAAATTTCCTAATGGATGAGCAGATTCTTTATCATGTTCCCAAACCTATAAGCCTTTAACTCGATCTTCTTTTTAACTAAAAGTCATTGGAAGGTGGAATCCCCCTCCCCAAGAGATCCACTCCCTAAGCCATTTTCAAGCCCAAATTTGCTTTTCCATTAACTGGCCACCAAGATCCTCAAGTCACATTTTACTTCATTCCTTGACCAGTAGCTCATTAACCTTTGTCCTCTTTGAGGAGTAAAAAAAGAGGCCAAACAATTCACTAGGACAGATACTAAAACCAGTTTACAAAACAAAGTTCAAGTTAAAGAGAAAATCTCCAGAAATAAGAGCATTGGTATCCCCTTTGTGTATGAACTACCATTATTACTGATTATTTACTCCACAGCAGTCACTACAAGTCCTAGTGCTGGTATGCCAGGTCCTAGATAATATGCACATATTAAAAGGCAATATTATTTTCTGTAAAAACTGTAAAGAGAGAAGAGACAAGAGAGTATCGTTCTCCTGTGGAAGCAAAACCAGAAATTAATTGACTAGCCTAAGTCATACAATGAATGGCAATACTGAGCTGTGCACACTGATTTGTGTATAAAAACATGCTTATTAGCTATATTAGAGGCCACAAGACACTACTAACAGTCTGTATAAACAGCACCAGCCTGCACTATTCAATTCTCACTTATAAAGCATATCCCCAAACCTTCTCTCCTCCTGCCCTTACAAACACTCTAATTTTAGAACTAATTAAATCAAACCTCTGACTCACCTCAAATCTCTGATTTAGGTTTGCATGACCTTTGCTACAAGACCTTTCCATACTGTTATTTGGCAGCACTCCCCCAAACACACCCGACTCTGCCTCTTCCGCAGCCTGGCAATGATCATCAGCTCACATTTACATGCACAGGGCAAGAGCCAAAAACCAAGGAACTCTCACCAAAAAAGTCAGCCACCACCTTATACATCCACAGTCAGTCTGCACATAGCACAGCAGCATTGCACTGCCCTGACTCCATGGGAGGGATGCCCAAGGATTTAGTTAACATGCAGGTCTCATTCCAGAAATCAGGAAGACAGCATCCAGACCTTCCCGCTGTTACCCAGCCATCTAATGCTCAGCCAGAGATTGCAGCCAAGCTTTGGATGTGCCCGAGAAGGAAAAAACCTCCAAACACCATAGAGACTTCACATAGTCAGTTTGCAAAGAGGGAATGAATCCCATCACCCACAAAGCCCCTTCTCAAAATCCTTTTCTAACAGAAATACTACCAACACAAAAAGGAATAAAGTGACCTGTTTCTAAAGAGCCCACTCTGGATCTTTTGCTGTGGGAGTTATTGGCAAGCACAGAAACCAGAGCAGGTGCCAGCATAGCAGGGCTCCTCGTAAACCTGGCACACACCAAAAACCTGCCTGCCAATGAGCAAAAGCAGATGCAGACACACCTCTGATGGCAGAGCTTGTTCCTCTGAGAGAGGTCCACCCTGGAGGGGAACCACCTATTCAAAAACCACCTCTACTGCCCACACTCCCCAAACATGTGATTTTGAAATCAAAAATCATAGAATGGTTTGGTTGGAATAGACCTTAAAGCCCATCCAGTTCCAGCCCCCCTACCATGGGCAGGGACACCTTCCACCAGACCAGGTTGCTCAAAGCCCCATCCAACCTGGACTTGAACACTTCCAGGGATGGGGCATCCACAGCTTCTCTGGGCAACCTGTGCCAGTGCCTCACCACCCTCACAGTGAAGAATTTCTTCCTAATACCTAATCTAAATCTTCCCTCTTTCAGTTTATCAGTTCATAGATCACACACTAGCTTTCAAACAAAGCCCCACAAAAGCAGACATCCCTGAGACCATACTTAGTCCCCCACTACCCCAAGTCTCATCATTACCTAGAATTTAACTTAATTTAAGAACTCACATTCAGCCTGCAGATGCCTCAAGGCCCAATTTCAGCCGGATCTGCTTCTTCCTAGTGCAGCACCCAAGGCACTTCCCAACACAATTCTGTTGCTGCCTGCCCAAACCAACAAGCCTCCCTCCAGAGCAGACCTCCATATGTGGCGGGGCACATATTTATAATATCAGGAGGAGTCACATGCCTTGGGCCAGCTGAGCTTGTTTCCCAGTCTTTTTCTTTTCAATTTGCTTCTTTCAGAGTGCTAAGTGGCACAGGAGAACCAAATTCAATTAACAGGATTAATAGCAATTAAGTCCCTATTGGAGTCAGAGTTGTGCTCTTTAGGCCTGGCAAGAAACTACATGTCACTGCAGCAAGATAAGCAGCAGGTGATGCCAGAAGATTTTTATTTCCAAGGAGAAAAATTGGTTGTCTTTCTGCAATCCTCCTCCTCCCCCTCTCTGATCAGAATTTGGCCCAGATGGAGCCAATTCCCTTCCAGCCTGCTCCTGCCTCAGCCCTGCTCTTTGCACATGGGAGAGCTCAGCTTCCCCTGAACACCAGTTTTAAGGTCTGAATAAATCATCTCAAAGCAGCTCTCTTTTCATGTGCCTGTATAAAAAAACCCAACCCTGTCTCACAGCATGTGTGGGGAAGAGCAGAGCGCTCGGATGTGAAGCTGAAGTTCCCTTTAGTTTGCCTTCTCTGTGGGATTTGCTCAGGACAGCCTAACCCCAGTGTGCAGGGGGGTTGTGCAGAGAGGACCAGTCCCAGCTACGGGCACTCTGGGATGTTCCCGCTCCTCCGCCCGACCCTTTCCACTGCAGGGTCCATCCTTGCAGGCAGGCAGGGAGTGTCACTCCAGCAATTTGTCCTCTGGTCTTATTCAAATGTCCCTCGAGTGACAAGCCTTCCCCGCTCTGCCAGGGGCTCCTTTTAGCCACCAGTCTCGTGAATTGTTGAATTCACCAGTCCGTACATCATCCCCAAGCAGGAACCAGGGACCTCTGGCTGAATATTTCCTCCAGGGCCAGGCAAGGGTCTCCACATGGTTTGGTGGAAGTTGGAGGCTTTCAAGTCCAGTGTGGGGCCATCAGCGTCCTCTCCCTGCTGTGCCATCTGTGGATGAAATGCTGGACAAAACTGGATGGGTTTGCCCAGGGCTGCTGTCCATGGAGGGACAGAGCATATCTCTAGCCAACGAGCAGAGCAGCAGCAGCTGGGAGCTGCGGGGTCTCACCTTGGTGGGTCTCACCGCATTGCACTGGGAGGAGCATGCTGTGCACAGCAGCCACCAAGCAAAATGGAAAATGGGATGGGAGGGCCATCCCAGTGGGACACACTGAGGTTGGTGCCTGCAATTCCTCTCCAGCCAGGGTGGGATCTGCACAGCAAAAAGTTGCCTGAGTCCTCAGAAGAGGGCTAGGATTTACTTTCGTCAAGGCTTTGAATGTTTTGAAGTCCAGAGAGAAGCAAGAAGCAGCATGCTCCACCAGTGCCCCGGGGAAACTGCAACAGTCACCAGTCAAAAGCATTCAAAGATCACAAACCAGACCCAGATGATCATGAATCACAGCTTAGAAACCACAAACGGTTCTTAAGCCTCTTCAAAATAATGGCATTTACCAACAGGCTTGTTTGGGGTGGTTCACATTTTCCAGCTGCCTTCTGGACCCGAGAGACAGAGAACGGGCTACAGCAAAAGCAGAGCTCCTCTTGCAGCCCTGGCACCCGGGAATTGGGGTGATAACAGGGAGACGTTGTGACACTCGGCACAAGCTCACACGCGTTGGTGGTGCTGGGGCTGTGGGAAGGGCTGTGTGGGAGCCCCTGGTGCCGGTGAGGATGAGGAAGGGGTGACCCCTTGGCACGCTGAGCCCAGACGGGCTCATGACACCCCTCCAGGGTGCTGCGAGGTGGCAATGCTGGCTATGAAGGAGAGCGGGGGATCTGTGACCTGGTTCCCAGTTCCCTCCAGGGCTTGTCTGACTGGGAGTGCAGGTGAGGCCAGCCCCACACTTGCCTTTGGAAGTCTGAGGGATGCCAGAATAATTTTGTTTGAAAATGCTTCCCCTGCTTTTCAGCAAGGACCACAAATAGGTGATGTCAAGTGGACTAACATGGTAAAGCACTGTGTGCTTCTTGGGTCCAAGTGCATGGGTGATACTGAGGCTTCAGTCAGAGCAAGACCTACATCCCAATAAAGTACATGCAGTAAAGCTCTTACGTGTCATCAATGTTTTAATCCTTGATTTAAATATTAATATAATGGAAGATCATAAAAGCAGTATTCCTGAAAGCACAGAGACGTCTAGTCCAGCACCCTGTCCTCAGAAGGGACCCAGAGACCTCCTCCAATGTTTTTACCTCTCCAGTCCACTGCTGACTTTCTAAGTCTCAGAATATTAGTTCTAGTTTATAATAATACAGCTTCATAAATGCAAAGCCGGGCATCATGGTAATTATTTATGACTTATGCTTCTGGCCGACACTGAGTGTTTCTGTAGAGGCTTTAATTATCATTTGTTTCACATCCATAAAAATCCCAGGGCTCTGTATGGCTGAAAGCTGAATTTATAGGATCGTGGAAACAGCAGAGCCTGGATCCAGTGAGAAAGGCTGTTCCTAACCACCAAATTACCAGATCCAGTGAAAAGACATGAATGTCAGCAGGGCACAAAACACAAAATGAGGCAACAGGTGACAGTCCCAGCAGGTGGAACTGTCGTTCCCGGAGTAAAACGGACTTGTGGCAGCCGTGTCTGTACCTGATCCATGTCTGCACCTCGATGGAGATAACCGGGGAGAGGTCTCTGGATCTGAGGCCCCAACTGGACAAGAGGCTGACACCACAAGTGTGGCAGCACAGATATTTGGGATCAGGGACATGGGCACCTGGCGCACCCTCCCTCCTCTGCTCCACGGGGTAGCTGCACCCTGGGCTGCCCAGCCCCTTGCCAGTAGTGTCTGATCACCCTCCATGTAATATTGGCGGCTGCTTAGGGAGAGCGTGAGCTCTGGCCAACACACAGCTCTGCAGTTCAGCCTGCGCAGAGGAACAGCAAAGCACAAAGCTCAGGGATGTCTCACCTAAACGGGCAGATGCAGGACAGGGTGATCAGCATCACTGGCTGCTTCCAGCATGCCTGTCACTCTCTGCTCCTGGTAAGTATCCCAGCACTGGAGGAAAGCTGCCCCAAGTCCAGGCACTGCAGGGCTGCCTTGAGCTTGGAAGCAGGCTGGCTTTCCTCTTCCAAAAAACACAGAGGGAAAAATTCAGGATGCAACATCTCTGAGTATTTCCTACAGAAACGGCAGCATAACATGGAAACTTTAGCCAGTTTTCAAAGGAAAACCAACTTTCTTGCTAAGTGGGACTTGAAACTATGAGCCAGGAGCTTCCAGAAGCTCAGAAAATGGGAAGGAATGAAGAGCAATGGATCTTGGCAGGGATGAATAAGAATAAGAAGGAAAAGCATACTGCAGGCAGCAGCCACGGGCTTTGGCAGCCACTTTGTCATGTAGAAGGAAAAAAAAAAAAAAAAACACAAGTTAAAAGACGCTTGCCATAGGTTACACGTCACAGACACACAGGGCGTTCAGCAGTGGATTATTTCATCTCCATTATCAGAGCAAAAGGACTGCTCCTCATATCCCTGACGGGCTGAAGACAGGGCTTTCACTGCAAAGAACCTCACTTTCACAACCAGGCTGAAAACGTTCAAGGCATCCAAAATAATGTCACATTTATTAGGGAGGCGATTCAAGTGCAAAGCTCACCAAGGGACATAGGGAGCTGACTACATGCAGAAATCAAAGGGAAACCCTTGATCGAAAGGAAATGTTTAGCCACTATGTTCAAAGGCTCCCTAAATCAAAGACAAAATCCTTCTTTAATCAAAACCATTGACCAAAGCTGAAAGCACATGGAGCCGCCAACAATGCCCACAGCGTTGCCTCTCATGGCAGGGCTGCCGGTGCCGATGCTCTTACACTCCAGCATCTTTCCTCCCATACCTCATACGTGTCCTGGGAGCAGCTCAGGGCACTCAAACCAAAGGACGTTTTTGTAGGGACAATAAGCATCAGCCATCAGCTGTGCACCACAGTGTCCCTACTTCAGCTGCCTTAAACTTCCAGCCTCTGTCTTTGAGCTTGAGCAGTCATTAGGAAAACGAGCAAGAGTTAATAGGGCCTTATCTAATCTCAGCCCAACCCAAGGGTCAATAGCAGTTAGCTAAAGTTTATCAGCAGTGTTTAACCACCATTTATCAGCTTTGGGGAGATTTTACTTAGACAAGTGTGCAGCATGTTGACGCACAGGCAGGGTCAGGAAGTATTGCTTTTCCACACCGGAGAGCAGATATGAACGATTAACACAACGATAAATGTACATTTATTGTGGCTTAAGCAACCAGCAGTAGCGCTAGATGCTGGCAGGGTAAGAGTTTGTGAAGAATAAAATTCAAATTTATGAATGAACTTCTGAACTAACATGGGTCTCGCCTCGTGGCAGCACAGATTCAAGGAAAAGCCATCTCTGGAAACAGGCTCAGTGTTTCCAACCTCTGCTGAGCTTTTCTCTGTCCTTTTTGGTATGTTCAGGGTCAGAGCCTAGCAACAGAAACATTACCACCAGCTCTAGCCAATGTCCACTATTTTGTCTTTTCCCTCCCAAAATCTCATTTCTATCAGTCTATGAAAAAGTACATTTCTCATTTTAAAATCTCTACATAGCTAAAGGGAAGAAACGTTGTCAGAAATGAAAGCCTTATTTCATAGTTTGCAATTACTTTTCCCTTCCTTTCCGCACCTTTCTATATTTTTTAATAGCCAGTTTTTCCATGAAGCTAAGCAGGCTGATAGCCCTCTGCTGGAAAAGCCTCATCTCCTCTAATTGTTCAAAAAGGTACAGTGAGATGGACCTTACGAAAAAAAAGTGAAAATATTCTGCATTTCAGATCTCTGCAAAAAAAATCTCCTAGACTTGGGGACATCAGGTTAGTTAAGGACCGCAGAGGGGACAGGCTGCTGCTTGTCTGCTGGTTTTTGAAAGCTTCTGCAGAAAATATCAGCTCGTTCAGATGTGTTATGAACCTCTGCAAGGTTGGGGACTCCACAGCTTTTCTGGTCCAGCAACAGTGTTTGGCCACCTTCATGGTGAATGGTTTTTTCCTAGTATCCTGCTGGGGTGACTCTTCCTGCAACTTGTTTCTGCTGCCTCAAATCCTTTTGCTTTGCAGCTCTGGGAGGGCTCTGGCTCCATCTTCTCCTGGTGACCTGCCCAATTCTTCACCTTCTTGCACCAGCTCTGCAGACAGGCCAACGCACCCAGATTTCACTTGAACTTCATCCAACTTTTCTCAAGTTTTCAGATATAATCACTTCAAATTCACCTGGGGGAAAGGGAACCTAAAGACAAAAATAGCTGCAGGCAGACAGGATTGTTTATCTGAACAGGACAGGGCGATAGAGATCCGGGATCCTTATCAAGAGTGGATATCACCAGAGCTCTTTGTTAATTTGCCCCACCCACACTTCAGAGCAAGGTTCAGCCCTGGACAAGGAGGTGTGGTCCTTGGGAGCCGGGGCAGAGCTGGCCTGAGCTATGCAGGAGGTCAGATTAGACCAGATCTTCCTCCAGGAGTCTGTGACCCCGAAAGGGAGGTGTATACCGTATGCTTCCCATCTTGTCCTGCTCTCTGAAAGAGGGAGTGGGCAGGGGGTGCCGCTTCTAGTTCGGAGAAAGGGGGAGCACCTTGCTGGCGGAGAATGGAAACCGTGTTTCCTCAATTAGCAGCCACAGTGCTTAATCACTGCCCTGGATCTCTCTGGCAGCTGCAGGGGCAGTCGGATGTGGAGGCGGGAGGCAGATAGGATTTAATATAGAAGCAATTTTATAAAGGAATTCTTTGCTTTTGGCATTTTCTGTAGGAGTGGGAAAAACGATGCTTTTTCTCCAATAATGCCAGGGAAAGCAAGAAGAGCAGAGCTCAATGTTTCATCTCCTGGGCGACAGACTCCAGGTGCTCCCACTGCCTCCACATCCCATGGAAATCCCACATGGGAGCCAAGGAGAGGGGCACAGGTGATCAGGGTAGAAAGTCTTGCCAGGAGCCAGCACCTCCTGCACCGTTCCTGACGCAGGATTGCTCCTGGGTGGGCAGTGGCAGCAGCTGTCCCATCTGCAAGGGTCAGAGCCCTGAGGCCACCACTGCAACTGGAGTTGACCACAGCCCAGAGTTATTCCCACCAGCCACATGCCATCACTCAGTAAGTCACAGCAGATCATGCAAAGGTTTCCATGGACTGAGTCCGTGGGGTTTGGTGTCACCGCAGTGGTGGGAAAGCACAGGCAAACGGGCCAGGAGCTGGGCTGGGAGCTTCCCCCCACAGCAGGGAGCTGTGCAATTGCACTCCAGCCAACTTCAGCCAGTAATCCTTACAAACACATTGCCTGTCCCCAGCATGTTCATCCTCCTCAGGAAGCGTTTGATTGGCATTCAGGCACAGCCTTTTCTGAAACAAGCCAACAAGCTATGACTTATGTGATGCCTTTGTCTTCAGACACTGTTGTCAGCAATACTCTTTCTCAGGCAAAGCCGCCGATGCTGGCAGATTTCCAAAGGTTGCTATCGTGGACACGCTGCCCTTGCTGAAGGATAACAAACAAAACTTTTAGTAAAAGTAGAAATGATAATTTGTTGATTTTTCCCTGTAGCTATGTTCAGCCCCCTGCCCACAAACCAGAGGCCTCAGGGGCAACATTTCCAGGACAGAAGAGAAAACAAATTGATATACTGTCCTGGGCTCCAAAGACTCTCCTACAGCTGGAGAAAATAAGGGATGTTTTCACAGCAGCTACTCACAAGATCGCTTTTCCTAAACTGTCAGAGTATTCAATATCTTCCATGCACCCAGAGCAACAAAATAGCTTTCTCAGCATTAATGGAAAAGAATTCAAGACAAAAATCACTATGGTGGTTTGGGTTGGTTTTTTTTTCCGGCAGGAAAAATCAGTGTTTGAGCAGTATCCCCTGGATACAAGTTCAGCTGATCACTGAACACTGGCTAGCTCTCACCTTGCTGATGCAAAATGGCTTGATCTGTCTCCCATGCCTGAATGGATCCAGCTGCACCATCCCCTTTCCTCCAGGCAACTTGCAGATTTCCCTGCGGGCTCCTGCATGCACAGACAACCTCTTCCCCTCCATGGGCACATAGCTGGACGGGGCTTGCTCTTCTGCATTTTCTGCACTGACTGCTTTCAAAACCGTCTTGAGTACCATAGGCAAGGTCCTAGGTACACCTGCAAGCTCCAGGCCTGACAAACCCAGCAGGTAACAGAGCTTTAGGGATTTTCAGCCTTTAAATCCAACACAAGCAGCTCGGACCTGAGAGAGCTTTGAGCACATTGGGAACTGTCTTTTGTGACACCCCTGGGCTTCACATTTGCATCAGCTTTCTCCAAACTTCACTCATCCCACCCATCACAGGGCAGCAGCAAACTCCCTACCTGCCTTGTTGACCGTCCTGAGCACTGAGGATCCTCCTGCAGGTCCCCAAAAGGTGCCTTCCCTTTGTGTATCCCAAGGAAGGTCCCCACAACCTCCTCCACCAAGGGACCAAGGCTCAAGGATGCCACCGGCACAGGGCCATGGTGCGGGTCTCGGCCGTGCAACCACTCCTTGGCAGCAGGGGGTGGGACGTTGTTGGGACGGGTCCAGGGGGTCACCCCTCACCTGAGCTCCCCAACAGAGGAGCTCCCAGACAGCCCCAGCACCACCAACAACGCTTGTGAGCTTGTGCCAAGTGTCACAACGTCTCCCTGTTATCACCCCAATTCCCGGGTGCCAGGGCTGCAAGAGGAGCTCTGCTTTTGCTGTAGCCCGTTCTCTGTCTCTCGGGTCCAGAAGGCAGCTGGAAAATGTGAACCACCCCAAACAAGCCTGTTGGTAAATGCCATTATTTTGAAGAGGCTTAAGAACCGTTTGTGGTTTCTAAGCTGTGATTCATGATCATCTGGGTCTGGTTTGTGATCTTTGAATGCTTTTCACTGGTGACTCTGTTGCAATTTCCCAAAGGCACTGGTGCCTTTTCTCTGCACACCAAGTCTTCACAAAAAGCAGATTCCAGCCCTGCTACAACAAGTGCTCCTCCACCCTGTCATGGACAGTCTGTTACAGGGAAGTAAGTAGGTTCCCAAATTTGTCATTCCCCTGCAATGAAATTTTTTAATCCTTTGCAACACTTTACTATTGGAAAAAAAGTAACTTGAAAGTACTCAGATTTGGCTGAAAGATGATGCAGACATTCATCCTGCAGAAGGAGAATCACCTCTTCCTGCCAGTTCAGCTTGCCTCCTTACTCACCACCCCTTTCCTTGTGCCGTATCAATTTCCCTTTCGAGTGCCTTCCAGAAGCCAGGAGAAGACACCATGAGCAACTGCAGAGGTCTTCTGTCCCACACCGTATGTGGTGGCCATCACCCAACAAGGCAACCATGGGGGAGCCATCCCATACCAGCACCTGCTTTAGGACCTGCCTGTCCTCTCCATTTCTCTGTGACAGGTGCCGTGCTCGGCACATCACACAGCATGGCTGGCAGAGCCGGCTGACTCATTTCTCTCTACTCCTCCAGCTGATGTGTTTAGAGGAACACGCTGCTCTGACAAGGTGACACATCCTGAGAAAGCCCACACTGCTGAAGACATCTCCCTGCTCCTTCTACCAGGAGCACCCAGCGCAATAGCAGTTCGCAGCTCTTTTTCGTTCCTCCCCAGTCAAATAAGCCCCCAACATTTCTGTTTGATTTTCCTGAAGGCTATAGTATAAATGTCACTCAGGAGAGAGGAGCCCTGAAATCCCACGTTTTTGAAGGCATCTCATAAACACACAGATGTCAGTAGAGGCGCTTGGAAAGGAAGGGCAATTGCTAACAGAAACTGCATTAAAAACCTCGTGTGACTGCTGTTCTGCTGCAGCAGCATTAGCAGTCTACGTTGGATTCTTCTTTTGGCAGAGGCAACTGCCCTTGAATCGGTCCGTTTGGCTCAATTCGTTGTGGAATAATTAAGTTCAGTCCATTGTATTGCATAATCCGGAGTTTCTTCACCCTGCTTCGGTAATAAAGTACTTAATCTCATACACCTCTGGGAGGGGTTACAAACATTAAATTAAGTCAGTGCAAACCTATCAGCAGCCTAAGCAATAAGAGGATGAAGAAAGAAGTGTCCAGGAGGCAGGGGGAGGTCAGCAGCCTGTCTCTGCTTTGAGAAAAGAAAGGAAAAAAACATGGTGTTACACACACTTGAAACGTCCCAGGAGCCAACAAAGTTCTCATCTGCAGAGCAGCTCTCGTAAACACTGAGGATTTACCCATCAAACTCAAGTTTGGAAATGTGCCTGGATGTTTCCAAGGAATCTGAGGAAAGATGTTTCTGTTTCTGGACAATCAAAACTATCACATTTCCTGGCTACAGCAAGGATCTCTAAACTGAAGAATGTGTAAATGTGTTTTACCAGGAGTGGGCACATCCCAAACAAGGGCAATCAGACAAACTCTTTTCAGCACTGCTCTATTTAGATGTGTTACAGATTGAAGAGGAAAATCTTTTCCCCAGTTGCCCTGGCATATAACCATCAACGCCATTGCTAAATCCCCTTCCAGCTTTGGGAAGTGAGACCAAAGCACCTATTGGCTTTACTCACACTGCAAACCTGGCAGGTGTGTTGGAGGAGTAACAGGGCACAGCGTTGGATCAAGATGAACCACTTTCAGCTGTAAAAAATGGTCATCCCTCCCTCCCTTGCTCCTCAGAGGGTGATAACACCCCAGGAATCTTTGTCCCAGGTATGCTAAAGGACTGTTGCTTGCTCACAGAGCTCCACTAACACCCAGCCCAGCTACTCACAGCTGCTGAGGGGTGATACCCAAAGCCAGCTTTACTCTCCAAGTTAATAAAATAGCTGATGCCTTTAAAAGCAGTTTTTTCAGCCTCTTGTTGCAGGTATCCCCAGGGAGAGCAGAGGGAAGCCCAGATGAGAGCAGGGAAGCTCTCCATCACCACCAAAGCAAACTCACAAGGGATGTTTATGGCAGCGGAAAGCATCCTCCAGAGCCGCATTCGGACTTGGGTCTCCCTTGGACACTGGAGCAGCTGCCGATTGAGCTGAGTTTTCTGTCTCACAAACAGCTCCTTGAATTGCTCTTGGCATTGACTTTTTCCTGTTCGGCTAATTAAAAATCTGTCTTTGAGTCATAAGCCCCCATTAGTAATAATTTGCTTTGCACTTCTCCAGTGATTTATGGCTGAGATATCAAAGTGCTTTAGAAACATTAATT
Source organism: Cariama cristata (assembly GCF_000690535.1). Taxonomy (NCBI): domain Eukaryota; kingdom Metazoa; phylum Chordata; class Aves; order Cariamiformes; family Cariamidae; genus Cariama; species Cariama cristata. The sequence goes on from NW_009612432.1 coordinate 114,450, forward strand.
AATCCTTCTAATACCCAAGGGACTGATCCACTCTCCGCAATGCACCATTGGTGGAGTAAATGTAGGAAATCCCCAGGGTTTACTCCAAACTGCAGGCAGGGAGAGGGGAAGGGAGCAGCATCCGACCCAACGAGCTCATTTCGGCTGCCTGCCTGCAATCAGAGAGATGTGCAGTCAAAATAACAGCCCTGAATGTGCAGCTACCAGAGAGCCCAAGGCACACCCGAGCTCCCTGCTCTCCAGCAGCCGTTCTTGCTGCTGTCCCTGTCTGCCCGGGGAGGAAAGAGGAGCTGCGATGCCCCAGCTCTGCTCTGTGGATCATGCCAGGAAAGGTGTGTGTGGACCAAAGCCGTCTTCACCCAGAGCCCTGCAAGTGGCAGTGGCAGGATCATTAATCAAAGCCACATTACTCATGCTAACACATGTATTTCCCTTGCCGTCCTGCTCGTTTCTGCAATCTGCTGCTTGTACAAAGTTGGTTTCCCCCAGCTTGCAGTGCAGACCCAAGGCTGTCTCCCACACCTGAGATGCAGCCCCAGTCCTTGCCAGCGATATGGATCGTTACTTCCATTGGCTTCAGAGAGGCTTTCATCCTTGCGTACACCAATGAGCCATTTGCCACCTGGTGTTGTCCCCATACTTTGAACGTTGTCATCACAAGACTACAGGGTGGAGCTGGCCATGCAGGGTGCTGCCAGAGACAGGGAAAGGTATAAAGGTCCCAGCATAGACTGCCAGAGACAAGATCTCTGAAAGCCTGAGAAGTGTCCCATTTCCTCTTTGCTGTCTCCAGTAAAGCATCACTTTGACCATGAAGGCAACCGGTGCTTTCCTGCTCCTCTCCCTGGCACTCTGCTGCTACCAAGGTGAGTGCAACATTTTGCTTAGGAGCCTTTTCCTCTCCTTGCTAAAGGTCCCAGGTCTGTCCCATGGGAAGGTGAGCCTGGGAACAGGCCAGCAGGTGCTGGGACCTTGTTGTGGCCCTGGGCAGGGAATAGTGGAGACTGCTGCAACGGCCAACTTGCATTAAACCAGTGGTCTGTGAGCAAGCCTGAGGCAAAGGTTTTAATAAAAGGGTGCCTAGCATCTCCTCCCCAAAATGAGCAGACCTAAAAAACAGGGCTAGGATTCGGTCTGGAGCTGGTGATTTCTAGGACAGTGTAGTTCTTTGAGAGCGAATAGGTGCTATTCTGGTTTTAAAAAAGCAAACCCAAGAAGACAGGAAACGCATCTACGCAAGGGAAAATGCGGCTTTCACTACCAAAGTCAATGTTTAAGTCAACTGTGTTTTCAAAATCCCATATGGTGCAGAGGGATGAGAACATGAGCTGTTGCTTCTCTTCAGGTCCTGATCACGAGGGATTTCTGCATTAGCGGGTTCATTCAGAACAGGAGGGTGCTTCTGAAACAAGTCCTTCGTCATCCTACTTACTGTGCGGCGGTTGCCATTGCAGAGCCGTCTGAGCAGAAAGTCTGGATTCATTTCAGATGAACTAAGCATGTAGTGAGCTACAGCTCCTGGGTCTGGACCAGTGCTAGTGTAAAGTAAAATCCCTGAAACATTGAACAATGTGGCTATCAGGTCCTCAGCATCAAACCGTTTCACTCCACAGACTCACTGCTATTGGGCCATACTGGTTGTTAATATAGATGTAGTCTAAATCCTCCATGTAGATGACTTCTGGATCTATAAGCAAGCAACCCAAGGTCTTCTTCTCAGTACTGCCTTTTGCTGAACAAATTCAAGTCGTTTTTCAAAATACATCCACCACATATTCCACCCATGTGATCCCAGCTATCAGGTCAGGGCCAGCTTCTCCACGGAGCAGCCCACCAAAGTCACGGCTTGCTCCCACCAGCTTTGGTGTGAGACCTCAGTGTCCAACCATTTCTCCTTCTAGTAGAGACCTTCAGCAACTTGTTTTTTGCTCTGCCTCCTTGTGGTATAAATCCACTGACACTAGAAAAATCACCCTGGATTTACTCCAGCACCAGTCCAACATCAGCAGGAGTTTCTCAGTTACCTCTGAATGCATGATAAGAGATAACAAAAGCAACCTTTGTTCCCTGGCAGCTGGCAGGGAAAGTCACTAGAAGTACATCTGGCCTTGACAGGGCCTTGCACCATCATGGTGTTTCTGCCAGGGGAAAGAGGCAGATGCAGCAGGGGAGGACCCAGCTGCAAAATGGCAGAGATCCAAGGGAATAAATCGTTTGCTGGGACAAAGGTGTTTGCGGGAAGACACGCGGTCCTCCGCCTGAAGCACCTTTACTAAGTCCCCCTTAAAACCAGCCAGAGTTATGGGTGCTAAGGCATCTTCTCTCTCTCTCTACTCTTTCTCTAGGAAACGCTGAGATGGATGGAGCTGCTGGCAAAGGAACAGAGGTGAAGGCTCCCATTGTTGCGTAGCACAAGGGTATACCCAGCTTTAGTCAGACAGCGCTAACGCATACACTGGGGAGCCAGTGTTGCTAAACACAGTGAAGTAAAGTGAGCTGCTGGGTTGGCAGCCCAAGGATGGCCGGGCCTGGGAACCTCCTTCCACCTGCTGTGCCACAGCAAAATCCCAGTGATGGCACTGGTTTCCCATTGCATTTCCCCGCACTGAGTGCGGGAAAACTGTTAATAAAGAGCTCAATATTGCTGTTACCTGCCAAGAAGGTCAGAGCTCCCCTTACTCTCTGGCTTGCAAGTTCAAGGGCAGGTACTGATGTAGCACAAAAATAAAAACTGGGGACAACATGATCAGGCATTGCCCATGGAGCATTACTTAATATTGTCATTCCTAAGGGTGTGCAGCAGCGCTGGGTGGAGTTCAGCTGGCCAAGGGACTGCCTGGTGACAGGCGGTTCCAGTGTTTCTGGGAGTTCATAGCAGAGCTCTGAGCAAGCTGGGCTGGGTTATCAAGATGTACAAAATATGCATCTCCCTGTGAATGCAAAGATCTTTTGGTAAATTGAAAGCCTGTTTAATATTTTCAGCACTACCCTTTTGTGTCTCCAGGCAGACTGTGGCCATTACGACCTAAGAAAAGGTTGTACAAAGATCTTTGACCCCGTCTGTGGCATGGACAACCTCCTATACGGCAATGAGTGTCTGTTGTGCTTTCAGAACCTGTGAGTATCTGAACCTCCTGCAAGTCTAAATATCACGCAGCTGAGGGCTACTACATAAGTCTGGGATTTCCTAGAAAGCAAGCTGTTTGCATGCAGCTGGGTGGAGCGTGGGCAGCGAGCCCAGCACATCTGGCATGAATCTGGCCTCCCGCACAGATCCTGCACCCGCTGCTCTGAGCATGTGGACTCCATCTGCAGAACAGGTCCGTTGTGTGCAGCTCGCAGCACACAAGCTGCCCACAAGCAGGGATCACACGGCCAAAATTTCCCCACACCTGCAGCTGCTAAACTGCAGCAATTGCTCGGACCGTGCTGGTGGGTTTCCAGGAACTCAGACAAATGGCAAAGTCCTCAAAGTCTGCCCAGATCTAGCACGCAGGCAGAAAAATATTTTTCCAGGTGACCTCAGATGTGTGGTAGCTGAGGAAAAACTATGGATTTTCACCTCAGCAATTTATAGCTGAGCTCTGCTTTCCGTCTTCTCTGCATATGAAAGGATACAATTTGCTCTGGGTATTTTTAAGAATGAGCCTATATTTAATCTGTGCTGGTGCCAGATTGCGCTGTCTTAGCAGAAGGCCAGGTCCAAATGCTAGCGACGTCTCTGGCAAGACTTGATTTATTTCATCTGGCTTGGGCCCTAGGTAATTTTGAGTATATTTATACATTGGAAGCACTCTGTGTCAGACAAGTGAAGGAATTACTTCCAACTTAATGCTATTAGGTGGTTTGAAAATCTCTGTTGGGAAGATTGAGTCTTATCTGAGGCCAGATGCCCCAGTCTGCCGGGCTAAGGGAACCTCACCCTTGACTTTACCTGGTGGAGGCAGGGATTTTTGGTGATCAGGCTCACACGCCCATCTGCCATCAGAAGAGACATCTCTAACAGAAGCTCAAAATTCAGCTTTTCCGTCCCTGGACGAATGGGCTTGTGGAGCCAAATTCTGCTTTTAGGAGCGTTGCCTCCCAGCTAATTCTGCAGTAACAGGGAACAGAGTCCAGATCACCAGGAAAAAGAGCCTGGATAAGAATTGTTGGTCTGGTTGTCCCCTCTTTCCTTCGTTAACCCAGGCTGCTGCCCCGTGTTCTGCTCCTGGCCTGCTCAAATGCTGGTTTTACATTTTAAGGCTGAAGACGATGCAGTCAGGCAGAGACATGCTGAGTGGGATCTCCTGAACGAAGGCACCGGTTAACGACCCAGCACGGCATAGCAGGGTGGTAATGACCATGCTGGAAGCCAGGAGCCCAGTACCAGCTGTCGGCTGTATTGTGCAACAGATGGGGGTGGGAGGTTCGTCAGACACAACATCATTAGGGCTTTGGCCATGAACCAAGAGCGGGGTGAAGAGGGTAAGGAAGGCTTCAAAGCCAGTGATGCAGGGAGCAAAGTGGCATCGAGGATGCTACGTTCCCCTGGCGTGGAGCACAGCTTTGGAGGGGATAGGAGACCTCAGTGGTCACAAGAAGGAAAGTCTGGGGTACAAAAGAGAAAAAGCCTGAGCTGGTGACGTATCCAGAGCCAGCCAGGAGTCAGGGGACGGAAGGGATGAATGAGAAGCGGGTGCTGGCACCTGCCTTGCCCTGACAGGCGCTGCATCCCTGGACTTCTTCAAACTCCTGTTTGTGCAAGCTCTCAGCAGCTGCAAGTGCAAAAGTGCTGCTCTTGTGAGTCAAAGCCCTGAGCCTTGCGGCTTCCCTGTAACGTTCCCGAGCGAAGGAGCTTTGGGGTTAGGAACAACAGCCATTTGGTCTCCTGATCAGAGTGATCTGGGCCAGGCACCAGGGCTTTGAAGCTGCCTGGTGCCAAATGTCTCAGGGAAGAGACAAACGGAGTGTCCTCATCTACAAAGCTTCAGTCCGTGGGGAAAAGTCGAGAGGTAGGATGAAGTGTCATTTGCAGTTTTGTGTGTGCAACCGGTCTGACAAGAGCTGGAGGCCTGCAAGGAATCTGGGAATAATGACTGCAAGAGCATCTGGTGGGTCCCCACGGCAGCGGCGTCTCACTTGTCACCTTTGGTCACTTCACTGTGACTAGTGTACAAAATGCTTTTTGCAAATCGCAAACCAGCTTGAAAATCATTTTACCAGTATTTTTCTATGCGCCAGAAATGGGTTTGTCTTTCTAAAGAGGAGAACATCATGATTCCACGCAAAAATGGACCAATTCAGAGTAATTAGGTCCGCTACTGCGCAAAAAATAATAACAATAATTCTTTGCAGGTGCCTTTTTAATATTTTCCTCACTTTTGCTGCAGAAGCAATTGGGGGGGGGGGGGGGGGGGGGGAGGGTGGGAGGAAAAAAAAACAAGCCCAAGCAAGACACAATGGCAGGCATTTGTCTGTAAAAACCTACAAAACAAAGTCATAACCTTTATCATCTGCAGCCAGACAGGCATTAGAGGTGTCTTAGTGCTGTCCTACAGCACAGAGGTGAATTATTCTGCCAGGAGGTGTCAGGAAACGCCAGCTCTTGAGCTTATTGGAATTAATTAACACATGTCCATGGTAACCCTGAACTCCCCGTCAAGAATATGTGGCCTTACTTACTGTGAATAACACTTAAAGATGATTTAAGCAGTATTTTCCTTTCTTTCTTTCTTTGTCCTCTGAGCCAGGCTCTTCTGTGTATCAGGGACCTGAAGGCATCCTCTAGTATTTTTAACGTCTCTTCCAGGCAAAGAAACACTAATGTACGCATAAAGAACAGGGGAATGTGCCAAAATCCATCTCCACGCTCCAACTCTGCTCAAAACTAAAAGGTACAACCATTCCGGAGAAGATAGCACAAAGCTGTCCCTCACCTATACAAACTCCTAATAAAATGGAAGCATTGCCATGTCTTGTACTGGGATGTCTTAGACACACAGCAGACCCCTTTCCCTGACATTTAAAATATCTTTCTGAAAAATACAGTTTGTTTTGCTAATGTCCATAGAGAGCTGTGAGCAAATTACTGACAGGGACTACTACAAATTACTACCCAGGGACAGGGCTAGGACATGCCCAAGCAGAGAGCCAGGCTCTGGCATAACAAGGAGGCTCTTTTTCGCATCAAGAATTTTGTTTTCCTTTCCTAAACTTCCAGCATCCAAGCAATAGGAGATTTTAGCATTCTCATGAACTGCCATTGCATTTGTTAAATGCAGGGCATTAAAGCCCTGAGTCCAGGGCCTTTGCCAGGAGGAAGAGTCCAACAAGTCACCTCCATGCTGACCTGTCTCCAGCCTTGTCCATATGCCCCATCACACGATCCCCATGCACCGAGAGCCACTAGCCTCAGACTTGTCCTGCAGCTCACAGCTACCCAGCTCCTCAGAAAACCGAAAATGCTTCATTTTTCCAGGCAAAAAAAAATCTTTTTTTTTTTTTTTTTT